>NW_023646876.1:0-7476 GCF_015228065.2 Penaeus monodon
TATATATAATTATATATATTATAATTTATATATATATTATATAAAAAAAAAAAAAAGGGGCCGCGGTGGCCGAATGGATAGAGCGTCGGACTCAAAATGCACGACGGCAATCTGTTCGAGGGTTCGAGTCACCGCCCGCCGCTTTTTTCCCCTTGGGCAAGGAACTTCACCTCGATTGCCTGCCTAGCCAGGGGGGGGGACCAAGTCAGCCCAGCCCAGGCGGGTAAATAAGATGGTGACTCGAAAAAAAAAAAAAAAAAAAAAAAAAAAAAAAAAAAAAAAAAAAAAAACCCGGGGGGAAGGCAATGGAAAACCACCGTTAAAATTGCCAAAAAAAAATCATGGAAAATATTGTCGGGGCCGCGGGGTGAATGGTTTAGAGCGTCGGCCAAAAGTCGTCACGACGGCTTGATTCGAGGTTCGAGTCACCGACCCCCCCGCGTTTTTTCCCCTTTGGGGCAAGGAACTTCCCCTGTTCCCTCCCTACCCGGGTGGCCAAGCCAGCTAAAGTTAGGCTGGTCCCCCCCGGATAAAATAAGAAAAATGTTTATTTAAAAAAGGTAACACCGGCCTCTCCGTGGAAAGGAACTGGGGCCCCTCCAAAAGTACTACTCCCAAAACATCACAACGTGAAAACTCAATTTAGTTCATGCTGTGACCCCGGCGGTCAGAAAATGAACCCCCCGTTAAAAGATGATGATATATATTATATATATATATATATATATATATATATAATATTATTTTATTATATATATTGTATAATACACATATTAAAATTTTAATATATTAATATATATAATATATATATATATTATTATATATATATATATAGTTTTAAGAATATGTGTAATATCTATAAATATATTTATATATAATATATATAAAATATATATATAAAATTTTATATATATATATAAAATCCCTCATTTAACGGTAGGGTTCTGTTGAGCCGCCGTGGTCACAGCTGATTTCTCAATTTCAGTTTTCACGTTGGGATGCTCTTGGAGTGGTAGTGTAGGGGCCCCAGTTCCTTTCCACGGAGAGTGCCGGTGTTACCTTTTTTTAAATTCATTTTCTCTTATTTTATCCGGGGTTGGGGACCAGCACTAACTTGAGTGGCTTGGCCACCCAGTGGCTAGGTGGCAATCAGGAATTCCTTTCCCAAAAGGGGAAAAAACGCGGCGGTCGGTGACTCGAACCCCCCGAATCAATTGCCGTCGTGACAGACTTGAGTCCGACGCTCTAAACCATTTGACCACCGCGGCCCTAAAATCATGTGCTTCCATGATGTTTTTTTTGGCAATTTAAGCGGTGGTTTGCCCTTGCCCTCCCGCCCGGTTTTTTTTTTTTTTTTTTTTTTTTTTTTTTTTTTTTTTTTTTTTTTTTCGAGTCACCTCTCTTTTACCCGGGACTGACTTGGGCTGACTTGGTCCCCCGTGGCTAGGCAGGCAATCGAGGTGAGTTCCTTGCCTAAGGGAAACAACGGGCGGCGGTGACTCGAACCCTCGAACTCAGTTGCCGTGTGCAGTTTTGAGCCCGACGCCTATCCTTCGGCCACCGCGGCCCTATATATATATAAAAAATTATATATTTTAAATATTATAATATATAATATTATATATATATAGTATATATATATAATTATAATAAATGTGCACACACACACACACCACACACATGTTGTGTGGTTGTTGTGTGGGGTGTGTGTGCTTGTGTGTTGTTGTGTGTGTGTGTGTTGGTTGTGTGTTGTGTGGTGTGTGTGTGTGGTGTTGGTGTGTGTGTGTGTGTTGCGGGGGTTTATATGGGGTTGAGTAAACCTAACTATATAACTGCAGCCTGAAGAAATAAGAATGATCGGACAACGAACGCCAGAGTGGAAACCGGGGGACAGGCTGCTCACCTCTTTCGCCTGCCATGAAACGACCCAAAAGAGCCCTTTAATTAATGGATCCCCCGGCGGAGGCTCGTTCAAGGTGACAGCCCCATCGAGTCGATAAAATATTAGTCGTGGATAGAAGAGGGACAGAACAAGCGAAGGAATTTTTGAATAGACTTTATTTTAGGCGAGTGTCCGCCCTTTTGGAAATTTTTTTTTTGTTTTAATGAATGGGAATCTTTTTATCCGGCCACCATAATAGTGTTTACTGAATTAAGACAAACTATTTGAAACCAAGGCTGCGGTGGCCGAGTGGTTGAGCTTGGCCTACTGTCATGGGGGGGGCAAACCCAGTGAATACCTAGCCACGGGTGGGGGCCAGCCCAAACAGTCCCGGCCCCAAACCCCCGGGAAAATAAAAAGAATGATTACCTAAAAAAGGTGACCCCGGGCATTCTCCTGGAAAGGAACGGGGGAAACCAAAAACGTACTCACTCCAAGTCATGAAGGGCACCATAAAAAAAAAATAAAAAAAATAAAACAAACAATTAGGAAAAAATAACGTTTTTGAAAAAAAAAAAAAACGGATTTTAAGAAACGCATGGTAATTGGGGGGGGAAACTAAAGTAATTCGTTTCTTTTTTTCAGGGGCGTAACTTTTTTGAATGACCAATTATATTTAGTTTTGGGGGGGTCTTCCAAACCCGGGGAAATTAATCAGAGCATGTAATAAATTATATATATATATATATATATTATATATTATATATATAACATTATTATCATATTTTATCTTTATCATTAATTTTTATTACAAATCATGTGCTTGTAAAACTAAAATAAGCCCCCAAATCTTTCTAATAAAAAAATTTTGGATTCGTTTCTTTTACTTTCTTTTATTTCTTTAATTATAAAAGAAAGATTTCTGTATTATTGGTTTTGGTAGATTCATTTAAAGCTTATTTTTACTTGTAAGTAAGAAATTTAGAGGTAGACATGAAAAAGTAAACATTTTTCCTTACATTTAAATTACTATTTTTTATAGACAATACCATCATGTATACCCTAGCGATCTCTCTGTTGTTCGCCCAACCCTTTAAATTCCTAAACCCAACCCTAACCAAAAAATGACAGAGTGCAACTAAAAAAATTTAAAACCTAAACCCCATGGTGTGAGTGTGACGGCGATCCGCAATCCTCACTCTTCCTTTCCTAAACCACGCCCCCCTTACGGCATGGGGGGTTTTTTATGGCAAGGTTGCGGCGGAAACCCGGGTCCTGAACCATTTAATTCGGGGGTAACCTCCAAAACAAGCTCCCGGGTTGCAGCAATATATATTTTATATTTTATAAAATATATATATATATATAAAATTTATATATTATATATATATATATATTTTATATATATATGTATTATATATTATAGGGGAAAATTTAAATGCCCAAAACCCCATTTTCCAATAAACAATTTTTTTTCCCAATAGCTTTCGTTTGTTTCGAACGAATCTAGCTTTTCCCTTCACAAACAAAGCACAGTTGTGGTTTCGGTCCCGGTGGGTGGGGAGGAATGATACATATCAGTAAATTTGAGGATGGGGAAATTTCGAGAAATATCGGGGGAGCAAAATAATCATTCGCGTCAGGTTATATATTACTTTTGCCCCTTTTTTTTTTTTTTTTTTTTTTTTTTTTTTAGGGGGGGGGGGCTGCCACCCACCCACCCCCCGCCGGGTCCCAAAATCCTCACCTCATATGTTCCGGCGGGAGAGAGCCCAGACCCGTGACAGTTTTGCCCACACCATACTTAAACATTATCTCGGGTCTTCCCAAGTCGTTGTTGGGGGGAAATCGGGGTCACTTTCCGTCTTTTCGGACGGGGAGGGTTCATTTTCGCGGCCCGCCCGATGAACTGGTGATGGCTGGTTTTTTATCTTTTCTGTAATGACAGGTTCTTACATTTTGGGACACAGAATTTTCCCACGGCAGTCACAGGGATGCAAAAAAACTCGTATTTTTTAAAAATATTTGCAATAAAATCGAAGGGGTTTATTATCACACCCAACCCTACAGCTATGATGGAACTAATTTAAAATTCCGACTGCTTCTTGTGGGCCCAGTTCTTTTGTTACGTGATCTTTTCATATCTGATTTTTTCTATTGTGCTGGATGTCGCGCCAAAAGGGCATGCCCACGTGCCGTAATAATAAACTGTCTCATTTGATTTCCCTCGTTTACGCCCATGCGCTACAAATCCTCCAATTTTCCGTCGTTTTTCAACGACTTTTTGCCAAATTGTCGGGGCGTAAGGTTGCTGCGTTTTTTCCCAGAAATTTACACCTTTATTACGTTATAAACAATTGCAAGAAAATTTTTAAAAAAGAACTTTCATATATTGATGGTTCTGTATTTAAGGTGTTTGGCGTCCTTTCCTAATACCATATTAAAATATATATATATATATATATATAATTTAATATTATATTATAATTATATATTATATATATATGTAATATTATTTAAAATATATATATATATTATATATAAATATATATATATATATTTTGGGGTGTTGTGTGTGTTGTGGTTGTGTTTTTGTTCAACAGTCTTCATTTCCCCTGCAGGATCTAGGCCTCTCTTTTCTTTATTATTTAGAGCATTTTCCAGTATCACCCCCACCTGATTGGATACCTTTTTTAATCAACCGCACGCTACCGCTTATGCAATGGGGGCGATTTCCCCCACGCACTCTGTTGATTTTTCAAACGTATGTAGTTTTCTCACCGTGAAATCAGGCTCAAAACCAATAGTCGGGGCCCCAGGCTTTTTGCAAATGCCGTGGCGGGGAATTGATCGGGACCATGAGGGTCGAGCCGTGTCCCTCCCTTTGGGCCACCCCGACAGTCCCCCCTATTATATTATATTAATTTAAAATAATATATTATTTAATTTTAATATATCATATTAAAATACACACGCAAAATACACAAACCACACACCACACACACACACACACCCACCACACGCACAACACAACACACACACACATATATATATATAATATATAATATATATATTTAATAATATATACAAAACACTATATAACATACATATATATGTCATTGTATATATACATAATATTATATACAAATAATTTTTATATAATTTTATATATATATATTTATATATTAAAATTTTATATTTTTATTATCTATCTATCTATCTATCTATCTATCTATCTATTATCTATATATATAATATATATATATATATATAATAATATATTTTTAAAATATATATCGTCTATCTTTCTATGCATCGATATATATCATTTTAAAAGTTTGTAGCACGTATATCAATATTTTTTTTTTTAATCAGTTGCTTGTTAGATGTCCAAACGTCGGTACCTGACCTCCCCCTGAAATGTTAAACTGCGTATCATCTGGTCTTCTATCCCTCACAGATCCATCGTACCTAACTTCTTACTGATATGGGTTTAAACAGCAGGGATCACTTTGGTCATTCGTCTCCATTCCAGAACTAGGACGATTACAATTTTTGACTGTCAAATTGAAATATTTATACTTGTTCAAAATGTTTTTTTACACCCAATGTAATAAAGTGTGAAGTTTAATTTAATTTTATACCCCTTTACAACATATATGTATTGCTATATAACATATTTTTTTATATGTATAATACACATGTATGTATATATTTGGGACCACACAAACCCTGGTGGTATATGATATGTGTTGGTTTTTTGCATCTATGTGTATGTATATAAAAATATATATAAAATATATATATATTATATATATAATATATAATATTTGGAAATCTTTAAACCACGCCCTTTTTAATTGTAAAAATTGTCTTTTTATTTATGTTTTTTTTTTTATTTTATATTTTCCATATAAATGTTTTTTTTTCATGTTTTACGTTATGACATCGTTTTTTAGCTTTTTAGCGATGTCAATGACGGAGTATTTTTTTAAAACTTTATTTTTTATAGTTTTTTAATTATTTGTCTTTGCCTTTTAAATGTTTTATCATTCTCGTTTAATTTTGTACATACCCTGTTTTTTCATATTTTGATTTTGTTTTTATTGGGAATTTATGAAAAAGAAGGCAGTGACGTCACCAGTCAAATAAAGCCCAAAAATTTTATGTCACCCCCTTGGATTTATTCGCCTAGACATCACCCGAACAAGGTTTTTACTGAGCAGACTTCCCGTTACTTGCCCCGGATTTTCTGGACTTGTCTTTTTGTTCTAGTTTTATTTTGTTTTTATTGTTTTTTGGTGCTTTAATGTTTTTTTTACCCAAAGCCCTTCAGTATTCGGCCCTTTCCCCCTTCGTTTTTTTAACCTTTAGTCCCCTTTTTAAATCTATAAAAATATTATATCTATATATTTTTTTTTTTAAGTTAAAGTAAAGTTTCTTTTCCCTTTCCTGTTTTAGTAAATTTAAAGGAATTTTAGTATGTGTTCTTGTTTTTTTCTTTTTTACCTTTCGCAGTTTTATCATTTCATATAATTAATTTTTTTATTTTTCGTTTTTTTAAAAGTAGCTGAGCCCCAAAAAATTAGCTCGTATTTCTCCCTCAGGGTACATGCAAGCCTGCTGGATCCGGTCCTGCCCGCCTACCATTTTACAGGCCCAGGGTCTGTACCATATTTGCGTCCCTAAGCCGTTCCGCTCCCCGAGAGGCTTCAGCTCGCTTTTGAGGGTGGGGTTTTTAAAACGGCTCCTCGTTCAGCCAAAACCATCCTTCAATTATATATATATATTATATATATATATATATATATATATAATGTAATTATTTAAATATATTTAAAATTTTATATAAATAAAATAATAATATTAATATATATATACATTTTAACACGCCAAAAACACACATACCACACACACACACCACACACACACAACACACAAATATATATTATATATATATATATATAATATAATATATATTTATTATATGCATATATATAATGGCCCCGGGGCCATGGTTTAAAATCGGTCAAGATGTTTACGACGGCAATCTGAGTTTGAGGGTTGAGCACCCCGGGCGGCGCGTTGTTCCCTTGGGCAAGGGACTACACCTCGATTGCCTACCTACCCCTGGGGGGGTAAGCCAGCCCAAGCAGTGCGGGGAAAAGAGATGGTACTCGATAAAAAAACCGGGGATAAAAGGGAACCCGCACTCTCCATGGAAAGGGGCGGGGGGCCCCACCACTACCACTCCAAAAGATCACAACATGAAAAATACAAAAATTTTAGCTGTACCGGCGGCCAAACATGAACCACCCTAAAAAAAAAAAAAAAAAAAAAAAAAAAAAAAAAAAAAAAAAAAAAAAAAAAATATATTTTATATATATATATATATATATTAAATATAAAATAATATAATTTATATTTATAATATGAAAGGGGGAAAAGGGGTGAAAATAAATCCCAACATCGTAAAAAAGGTCAAACGGCAGTGAGAAATATTTTAAACCTTTGGGGTGAAAAAGGGGGGGTAAACGGACTGTTAAAAAAGGGGTTTAAAAAAAAAAGCGAAGGGGGGTGGGGTGAATGAAAAA
>NW_023646877.1:0-7476 GCF_015228065.2 Penaeus monodon
AAGGATTGGAGGGATACCCTTTTAGAAATTTTGGGTTCATTAAATAAGGATTTCACTTTTTTCTGAATGCGGCTGCATGTCTGTAACAAAACCAAATCCCTTAAATTACCAGCCTAGTATTTTAGTATTTTATGGGGGCTAGGGGGCAGGGGGCTACCCTGAGGTAACGGATAGCTCGGCGGGACAGGTGTTTAGATTTTTTAAACCCATGATAATTTATAAGAAAGAAAATTCATTTTATGTATCCTTCAGTTCAACGAGAAGTGCTTGTGTAACTCAAACCACAGCTTCGCAGCACCACATGGTAACAAGCAAAAAAATTTTCAACTTTTGATGGAGGTTGGGTTTTGGTGAAGGGTTTTTTTTTTTTTTTTTTTTTTTTTTTTTTTTTTAAAGGACATATATTAAACCAAATTTCACGGGGCCAAAATTTTTAACTGAAAATTTTGCACAAAATTTCATGTCAATTTAAAGTTTTTGGCCCCCCCGTTTTTTAAAAATGAAAAAAAAATACGCAAAGTATAAATCTTGGAAAACAAATCAAAATTTCTGAACGGGTCGTATAGTGGGGCCCAATAGGGAAATTTTTAAATTTTAAATATGTTTATGGTTGTATTTTTATATATTTTTATTTTTAATATAATATAAAAAAATTTAAAAATTTTTTAAAATTATATTTATCTATATGGAATATAATATATGTCATGAATAGTTTTTACACACCTATCTTCTATATTCACCTTCCCTCACCCTCTTTTTCACTTTTATAAATCCCCCGGGGATTCCAAAACAACGCTTCAGTGGTTCAAAAATTTCTATCGACTCTAGTTTTAATTTAAAGGAGAGTAAAAAAATTGATAACAAATAAATACAGCAGTATAGTAAGTTAAAATATATACACAGGCCAACATAACACAGCGGGGTACCTCCTGTACAACAGGAGAGCGTAGGAGACATGGGGGGGGAGGTTTGGGTTTGATAGCTGCGTTGCAAGAGCTCTGAAGTTCTGAACGTTTAATGAAATTTTGACCTGTGTCGAATTGACGGAATTTACAAAAGAAATGCTGAATTTTTCAAAATGTTTTGATTTATCATCGAAAAAATTTAAAATTTAAGGCATAAAATTGGTCCCTTTAATCCCAATAAACTTCACCCACGGTTATTCATGGGCCCCCCCGACCTTCTGGCTATTCGTCGCCTTTTTACCCAACAAACAGACTCATAGTTGCCGCATTAGGCTTTTATACAGTCAAAAACTGAAGATGCCTAGGTCCCCGTTATTTTTTTTGACTGGAGAGTAATGCAACTCATCAACTTTTTTTATTTTTCTCAATTTTCTTTGAAAAAAACAACCCCATGGTTTCTATAAAAAATCTTTTAAGATAAATGGATATGTTTTGCTATCAAGACCATTCATGTTTATTTTTTGAATATCACCGAAACAAAAGAGACAAAAAATTTCGTTCGCGCAAAAGATGAGTCTCTTAAATACTTAAGAAATACATATTTTTTCCCTCAAAACAGGAAAAAACATATATATATCCCCAGTCACGGGAATGATTATTTGGTTACATTTTTTGGATTTTATTGGGATAATAAAAGCTTTGCATGTAAGGGGATATATATTATATTTAATATATATTTTAATATATATATATTTATATTAAATTATTACATATACATTATATAATTTTATAATATAAAAATAATATATAATAAACATACATATATATGTATGATCCCAAAAACCACACACATTTAACACCCACACACACACCCACACACACATACACCGACACACACATAATATCACGCAGAAATATACTTATTAAAAAGCGTGTAGGGTTTTCATTTTGTTTATTTTTGTTTTGAACCTTTTTTTTCTATTGGGAATAGTCTGAAATGGTTTTAATATTCACTTAATGCCGTCAAGGATATCTGTGAAGCAAAAGAAAAAAACCCCCTTTTTTCGCATGAATCTGCGACACCGCAACTAGAAGCTACTGACCTCAGTCTTAAATGAAAACCCCTTTTTTTGAAAATCTTGTTATTATGCGTGGACATTTTCTTTTCGGTCTTTCTCCATGCAAACACAAAAAAGGTATCCCCTTCCTCGCAACGAAGCACACACCATAATCTCTTAGGGAAAAAATAATATAATATATATATATATAATATAATAATATAAATAATTTTATATATATATTATATGTGTTGTGTTGTGTGTGTGTGTGTGGGTGTGTGTGGGGTTTTTTGATCATTGGGGGGCTAAAGCCCAGGGGGCGCTAGCGCATCCCCTTCGTTTCCCCCCTACGAGGTCCCTCATACCGATTTGCCAGAGGGGCCCCGCCCCTTTCTAATCTTCACGACAGGTTGATCGATCGTCCAAACCACGACCCAGGTCGCCCCCCAAAGGGCCTTTTCCACCGGGTTTTTCTCTAACAGAGACAACCCGGTAGGCAGGGCATCCTGTGGGGAAATGAGCCCCAAATAGCTGAAGCCGAGTTGCTAAAGGATTTACCATCTCACCCCTGCAAACCCTTTGGTTTGGGCACATGGTTCAACAAATTGTAAAAGCAGACCCGCAAACCCGAAATTCAGCATAGTTTCGCTGCTGGATCACATCAGTTCCACAGCCAGTCCGCACTCTTTGGCCAGTGGGCTCCCCTTGTACCCGTGTGCTTGCACACGCCGTGACTTTAAGCCGCGAAACGGGAACCCAGATCAGCATTCCCGTCCCCCAGCAAACTGCAGCAGCAGCAAACAAGGACTGCCCCGTCCTTAGCCCACTGGGGAGCCCGTGGTTCCCCCCCGGTCCCAAATTACCTCCAGCACCCAGCCCTACCTGTGGGGACTCACACCCACAGCAAACACTCACAAGAGATAAGACACCAGTCCCAAATAGTAGATGCCCACATCAATCGTTTAAAAGTACCCCCTGATCCCTCCTGTACAAAGGCATTAAGAGGGGATCCAAAGACAAAAAGCATCCAAGTTTCACTACCATATATAAAATGCCGTATCAGGCTTTAAGACATGAACTTGGTCCTTTTGAAAAGGGCTGGGACTCCAAATATTTTTTAAATTCATGGCCCCCCCTGCCGGCCAAAAGTAACCCATTCGCCCATAGCCGGGGTCTGAAAAAGCATACCAAGGTATAAAACTCTTGTGGCCTTGTGCTCTCACTGCAAGCTTGTACCCAATGAACAAAAACTCCTAGAGGCCAATCTTGGTCTTTTTCAGGAGCCTCTAGCCCCCGGGGCTTTGCTTTATTTTAAATACATCAAGACCCCCAGATTTTCCCGAGATTTAGATAGAGTAGCAAAATCATCACAAAGTCAAAGGGCGTAACCTGATATTGCCCCGAGTTTTCCTCAGGGTTTGGACAAAACCTACCCAGAACCAACCCTGTAAATGGAAAAGTGTTGGTTCAAAAAAACAGCCTTACCCCATCCCGAAATAACCCGGGAAGATACTCCCCAGGCCCCCCCCAACCCTTCGACATTTAGTACCCCGTATACAGGGCCCCCCGCTTTAATCCCAAAAATCCTGTTTGGAAAAACCTCTTTGGGCTCAGGATTCCCCCCGGTCTCAAGCACGGCATCAAAACACCTTTTTGAGGTTTGGGAAGATGCAAGCACCCCAGTTCGAACTCACGCGGCGCTCTACATGACCAAAGACTAGGAATGGTCTTTGGATTCCCAGGATGACCCAAATTTTGCCCGGGCCTGTGGTCCCCCCAGCAGTGGTCTTGATTGTCTAAAAAGGAGGGGAGGTGAGACCTTGCCGGGTATACCGTGTGTTAATGTCTCGGTGCCCGCAGTCCCCCCGACCCCCTTTCCCCTTCCAGAGAGGAATGCCAGCCCCCTCGGCAAGTAGGGGAAATTGCCCCAGTCCCCCAGATAACAGACAAGACAGAACAAGCCCCTTGCCACGGGCTCCCCACGTTGGCCAGTATTTTACCCCCGATCATAAGAGGGGGGATATAGCTAATGGAGGTTTGGCAGGGAATCTCGACACTATCTGTGTTAAATTAAACTGTTGGGATCAGCCGGGAATCGTTTAAAATACTCACCCTAATCCCACCCACCCCCCAACAATTAATTATCACCCCTTTGCTGGGGATTGCAGCATCGTGAGGATGATTGGAGCAGCTTTTCAGGGCATGGGGGGCGGGAAAAAAGGTATTTACTGGGAAAAGGTTTTCGATTCCTCTGAAAGATGAAAAACGTTTTTTGTCCCTTCTCAGCGGACAGTACTGCCACCAGGGAACGAGCAAGTCGTGATCCCCGCTTTGAGTGCATCTGGGCTTCAGATCCGGAGATGAAATTTTTCTTGTTTTTGGGAATTCCAAAATTGATTTTTGGGGCTGCACGAGCTTTTGACACTTGAAGGTGCCCCCCCAAAGAACAGGGTCATGGGCCCCCCGGGGCTGCAAAAGCCACAGTAGTTCAGAAAACCCCGGGCACCTCCCCCCCTAAATTTATAAACTAAGGTGTTCATTGGAAAAGGGGGGTTCTCCCTTGGCCCCAGGGGTACACACAATCTATAATCTTTCACAAAAACCACACTCCGATACACCTTGCATTTTCGGGGGATTCTCCAGTGGTGCAAAGGGAGGGTCGACCCCCTTGGCCACTTTACCATACCCTTTTACCTTTCCCAAAGAAGGGGGGTAGAACGCTGTACCAGGGACCCAAAAATCTAAATTTTGGACCTGAAAAATTCTGGAAAATGGGGTATTCTCACGTACATCATCTTGAGCCATGGGGAGAGAAAAATCTCAAGGCAGCTGGCACGCCAGAACCATTTTGAAGTCCCAGAAAATATGAATATCTCCCCGGGACGTGTCTGTCACAGATCAATTTTGGTGTAAAACATTTTTTCACTCAAGTTTGTATACATTAGTAGGAGCATACACAGTAATATAGACATGAAGCCAAAATTTAAAGCTTCAGTCTCATGCCTTTAAAAATCATCAACGGGAGTGCCCTTTCATAGAGGGTTGAAGGCTGGGAGAGGTAGGGTACCCCCGGAGAGGTGGCCCATGGGGCCCGACCAGTAATAAGTGTAGTCACCCACCTAATTGGCTGTTTCCAGGTTTTCACCCGGAGACCCGGCCCCCTCAACTCTCAGCTGCTCAGCTCCCGACAAAGGGTAATGATCATCGGGCTAAGAACAGATTTTTCAAGCCCTGATTAGGTTAACTCGGGGGCCCCTCGGGGGGACATCCCCTTTTGCCACCCCCCCCAATGCTACCCCATACAGTAAAGATTGGGGCTGGGGTCTCAAACCCACTTGAGGGTCTTATGGGCTTTGGCCACCACCTCATGCCGGGTTGGCGGCCGCCAGGCGCAGACGTGAAAATTTGGTAACCCCCTGCTCTAGACCGAGTCCAGTGGCCCAAAA
Source organism: Penaeus monodon (assembly GCF_015228065.2). Lineage (NCBI taxonomy): Eukaryota > Metazoa > Arthropoda > Malacostraca > Decapoda > Penaeidae > Penaeus > Penaeus monodon. Next base: position 5,410 of record NW_023646877.1, read on the forward strand.
CCAAATGGGCCCCACAGCCTCCTTTACTTGCGGGTGAGGGGGGCTTTCGCCCCCCCCAGCATAACAACTATACATTGCGTCGTTGGGTTATCTTGGGGAGGAGACGGGCAAGGCCCCTTTTTTTGGGTTGTGGTGTGTGTTGTGGTGTGTGTGTGTGTGTGTGTGGGGTGTGTGTGTTGGGGTGTGGGTGTGTGTGTGTGTGTGTTTGTACCCCCAGTACACATACAATAACATAACACATTATGCATAATGATATTAAATATAACAAAACACACACACAACACAAAACCACACACAAAACCCCCACACACCCCAATTATATATTAAAATAATAATAATATATATATATATATTTTATATATATATATAATATATTATTATCGTGTTAAAGAAATATTAATAAAATATTAATATTTAAAAATAAATAAATAAAAAAATAAATAAATAAATAAAATATATAAATATATATATATATAATATATAATATAATAAAAAATATATATATAGTGTGGTGTGTGGTGTGTTGTTGTGGGTGGGTGTGGTGTGGGGTGTGTGTTGGTTTGTGGTGTGTGTAGTATGTGGGTGAAAATTTAAAACGAGCACGCACACAGTACACACACCCCCACACACACACAAAGACACACGAAATGAAGTTTTGAGAATGGCGAACTTCCCACAAAAATGCGATTCTTGCCCCCCATTTTAAAAAAGTGCTCTATTTATGGCAAGAGTCGCTGGTTAGATCGCCTATCATGTGAAAATTTAAGGTTATAAATTGGGGCGACGAACCGCAAGATGAAACCCCTCTAACCAAAAAATTGATTTTTGCGTGTCCACCGTTTTTTTCCCCCGACGCCCCATTTATGTTTCCATAACCCGCCCCACACCCCACAACACCAAACACACAAGTAATATATATAAAGAATAAATAATAGATAGATAAATAAAAATAAATATAAATAATAAAAAAATAAATAATAAATATATTTAAAACTAATATCTAAATCTATATATCTATTCTATATATATTATATTATTTAAAACTATATATAATTTAAAATATATTTTTAAAATATAATTTTGTGTTGTGGGTGGTGGTGTGTTGGTGTTTTGGGGGTGTGTGTGTGTGGGGTGTGTTTTGTGGTGGTGTGTGTTGTATGTATCACCAAAAACCACCAACACACACACACACACAACCCCAAACACACACAGTCTATTACACAAACACGCAGATCATACACAAATTCAGTCTGTGTGTTTTATTGTGTATTTTATTTTCATATATCTATACTATATCTATTTTTCTATTATTATTACTATCTACTATCTATCTATCTTCTACTATCTATCTATCTATCTATATATTAATATATAATATATAATAATAAATGTGTGTGTGTGGGGGTGTGTGTGTGTGTGTTTTTGGTGTTTGTGGTGGGGTGTGGGCGTATATATTATATATATAATATAATATAATTTTAAAAATTTTATAAAATATATAATAATATATATTATTTTACACGCTATAATAATATAATATAATAATATAATATAATATATATATTATAATAATATATTATATTATTATAAAATAATATATAATTCCCTCCCCACCTCCCCTACTACGCACATTCATTCATCGCCTTCCCGAGGGAAGAGTTACCGGCCTGCCCGACACGCCGCCCCCTTCCTACCACTGGAACTCCAGTTTTCCAACCTGGGCGGGATTCGAACCCCCGCGGTCTTTCCCCCCGGGGTATACCCTTTTGTCCCCCACCTGGGGAGAGATTCGGGGCCCCTTCAGAATTCCACCCCCCCTCCCCTCCCCTCCCCGCTCCCAACACTGAAACCTGCGACAATGCCACTTCCCCCTCGACTCCCCCTCCTCCTCCGCTGCAGGGCGCCGCGCCCCCGCCAAGGCCACTGCAGCCAACAAGGAAGGAACTGCCTGTTTTAAAAAATACCAAAATTTCCAGGAATGGAAGGCGCCCTTTGAGGGCCCGGGACTACAGGATTTTCCCATTTTTTTTTAAAAAAATTTTTTTTGTTAAATTTTTTTTTTTTTTT
>NW_023646880.1:0-7474 GCF_015228065.2 Penaeus monodon
ATTTTTTCCTTCCCCTTTTTTTGATTGGCTCTCCCTCTTGTGTTCTTTTTTTTTTTCAGAACACTGTCGGTAAAAGGGGGAAGCAAATTAATGGGTGGAGATTAGAAAAAGCGGAAAGGGTTAGGGTGTAGGGGTTGGAGTTATCGTATCTGAGAAAGGGAGGGGAAACATTTATTAGAAAAAACGGGCAAAGGACCATTATAACAATCGTGGCTAATATGGGAGTAAGGGGTGATGGAAAAAGTGGGAGAATAATCTAAAAAGAGATAAGAAAGGGTGGTGAACTTAAAGAATCAAAAAGGGGGAAGGTGGTCCATGGGGGAGGGATGGGTTTTGGTTTGGGGGGGGTTGGGGAAAGGGGGGGTGGGGGAACTTGAGGAGGCGGAGGATGGATGTCGCAAAATTTGGGGGGTTTGAGCAAATGAAAGATGGATTGGGGGGTTATAAGGGGGGGGGAAAGTTCTTCTGGGGGCATGTGTAGAATTTAGGATGTTTTTCACGAGTTTCGGGAGGGGAAATTTTGGGAGGAGGCTGAAAAATAATTTTCTTGTGAAAGAAGAGGGAATGGTCCACGGAGAGACGGAAAATGGGTGAAAAGAAGGATGTGGTAAAAAATAGGGGTAACGTTTCGATTCCCAGATGCGACAGTGAGTGGGGAGGGGGCGCCGAGGAAGGGTAGAGATTGAGTTTTAGCTAGATTTGGAGGAAAAGGAATTAGAGGGAGTAGAGGTAGGATGGTTTTGGGATAGGGAAAACATACTGGGGGGGAATCAAAAAAAATGATCCCACTTGGGAGGACAAAAGATACTCAAAATTTTTAGAGGTGGAGCAGTAAGACAAGGGCGGGGAAATGGGTGGTGCAGAGTGAGTTCCCGGGGATGAAACAAAAGGATAAAGTAGTAATACGAGGGGAAAGGGGAGACAATGAAAAAGACTGTGCAGTAGGGGTGGAGTGGCGTGGGGAGAGATGAAGCACGGCTCTCAATCTTAGGAATGGCCCGAAGAAAGGGATGAAGTAAAGGAAAAGGAAAGGGGAGAAAAAAAAGCCTGCAAAAGGGAGGGTGATCCCCCTACCTTTCGCTTCAAATTCCCTCTCCTAACACCCTGACAGGACAAGGGTTACAGGGGTTTTTTATTTCTTTTAAAATTTTGAAAAGTTCTTCCGCATTAATATCTAAGATCATTAGTGGATATTCAAAAAATAGTAATAGTAAAGGCTTTGGGGCTTATGACCAAAAGGGTTTTTTGGCGCTATGGAAAATGAGAAACGAAAAAAGGTTTTCAAATAGTTAAAGATTAGGGTAAAGTTCTGTTAAACAGTACTAGAGGGCATTTGGGCATGAAAAGGGTAAAACAGGGGAGCTGATGGGGTAAGTATATGTAAGGGTGTCAGAAGGTGCAGGAGTTAAGGGGTAGGGAGCATTTGACAAAGTATTTTTGGGGGAAAAAAAAAGTTTTAAAAGTTCAGATAAGTGGACAAACAAAAGGTGAAGAAAAGGAAAAGGGGAAGAAAGCCCTACAAAAAATTTTTGAGGCCCGGGCTGGGGAAGGTATTCCCCCTATTTTGGACCCCAGTGCCCTTCTCCAAGCCCCCCCCCCCCCAGAACAAAAATGAGCAAGGATGGGGGGGGGGAAAACTCCATGTTTTCTCCACTTATGATATCTCTGTCATTTCTACTTAGTTTGTGGTTTGGTATTATTTTCCCTCACACGTAGTGACCCTCACACGGACAGGGCGTCTTTGGTATGCAACCATACTCTTTTTTTTTTTTTTTTTTTTTTTTTTTTTACTATGCAGAGGTGTCAAAATATTTCATTATCCTGATCTAATATTGTTAAATTCTGGATTGGTGTAGAGAAACATATATAAAATAAATACTTTTACTGTATAAGATATTCATAAAAAAATATTTAACACAAAAAAATTATTCCCTTTAAAAATAAAAAAAGTGAAACAAACTAATAAGGAAAGGCTTACAGTGCATTACTATATGGTCACAAAAAAATTTTAAAATCTCATTAATGGATTCGCTAACTGCCCGACAGTATCTATATAACATTTCCCCAACTTTTACAAAGTTACCCGGTTAAAAAAATTTTTAAAAAGATATAACTATCCAATAAACAATTTTTCCCTACTTAGCGTCGATTCCTTGTTTTTACAAACATTAAAAAGATGGGACATTAAAAAAAAAAAAAAAAATTTCTTATCATAAAAAAATCTTACAAATGCATGTCCTTAGGGAGTGGATGAGTTTAGCAAGTCCTTTAACCATTACGGACTTAAGAACTTAAATTTTTGGGGTACAAATTTTTTTTAAAATTTTTTAAAGTAAAAAAAAACTATCAGCAGTCCCCGAAATTTTTTCTTTATTCCAGTATCTATGTAATACTTTTCAATGTATTTCTATGAGTCTAAACCTGAAACAAAATTTTATGTTAATGCTATGCCAAATACTGAATGCGGAGAACCTGCTATGCCAAAAACTGGAAATTTGAGAATTTACCAGATTTCCTCAGGTTATCTTTTCTGCTGCTACAATTACTGCAGCACAAAAGAAAGGACTAGCTACTTGCACTGAAAGGTTTCAATGATAAAAGGTGTACCCAACCATAGCATTCTACTCTGAAAAAAGCCCGAAGAGGAAACTACAAGAAAGTTTTCCATTTAAAAAGATACATGCCAATACCACGTGTGTGTGAACCCTGAGTGAAAATATGTGTTCACTCATAATTACAGATTTAATGACAAGTAATGACTTGCATATCAACTTTTGATCAGGTTTCCCCTCCTTCCCCCCATTTTAAACAACATGGAAAAAGGGCCCCTGAAACGAGCCTGCTTCTAGATTTTTCAATTCATCTTTCTGTTTTGAGATTTAAATTTTCACTAAACTCTGGGAAAAATTTTTTAAAATGTTGTGATATTTTTGGGTGCAAAACTTTCGTTTGGAGTTTTCTCTTACAATAGACAAACAAAACCCTTAATTTAAATAAATTTTATCTATGCATATTACAATTATACAAATATACATATACATATAATCAAATGTAAATTATTGTAATCCAAATATATAGTATTCAAATGTTCTATAAATATATATATAAAAAATGTATGAAAAATTTCAAACAAAATACCACAAATTTTACATATAAAAAACATATATTTACAATACACACACAAATATACATATCACACATAAAACATAACTAAAAATAATATATACAAACCACAAATATAACATAACATACACAATATTAAACAACAACAAATAAAACATATACTACACTTTTTAACAATTTCATACACAGATATAATACATAACATACCATGTATAATTACATAAAACACAGTATATAAAAACTTACAACAAATTATAAAAACATACACACATATATATACATATACATACACCATATATATACTATACAATACAATATATATATACATATACAACACATATATATATACAATACTACACTATTATTACATTAAAACACCAAAAATATAAAAATATCATAACATATATATAACATAACACCACATATATAACATTACCACAAATTTTATACATATACACCAAAATATACATTAAAAACACAAAATATATACATATCACATTTAAAATTTTATATATATATATATTGTAAAATATATATAAATATTATATATATATTATTAAAAATGTAATATATATATATATATATATATATATATATATACATATATTACATAATATACATATATATACTTATATTCATATATTACTATATAACATAAAATATATATATAATATATTATTTTTATATATATAAAATATATTATATATAAATTTATATTACATATAATAACATATATATATAATATATATTAAAATATTATATATATATATATATATATAATATAAAGATATATAAAAATATAATCAATATATATATATATATAATATATATAATATAATATATAAAATATAATAATTTTAAAAATAAAAATATATATATATATTTATTAAAAAATATATATAATATAATTTTATATATATATATATTATATATTTTTATATATATATATTTTTTATATAATATATATTATAAATTATATATATAATATATTTTTATTTATATATATATATAAAATCTATATATAATATATTATATATATATATTATATATATTATATTATATATATATATTTATATGGTTTTTTTTTTTTTTTAATTTATTTTTTTTTTTTTTATATTTATTTATTTTTTTTTTTTGTAATATTTTAATTTATTTAAAAAAAATTTTTTTTATATTATATCTGTAATATATATGTATATATATGTATATATTTTATATAGTATATATTTATTATATTTTAATTATTATATATTGTTTATAATATATATTATAAAATTTATTATTTATATATCATATATATATTTTAATATATATATATATATATAAATATATAAATTATATATATAATTTATTATATGTGTTTATTTATATTTGTGTGTATTGTATATATTTGGTGTATGTAATATTTGGTGTATATGAAATATAATTGGTGTGTATATTTTAAAAATATATTTTGGTATGTAATGATATATTAATGTGGTGTTATGTTATATATATGTTTTATATGTTATATTTTGTTAATGTATATTATATTTTAATGTGTTGTATATGTTATATATGGGGGTGATGTTAATGTATATATATGTGTGTATGTATATTTATATATGTGTATGTATTGTAATATATCATGTGTTGTTTGTAAAAAATATACATTGTATGTATATTTTTTAATAACATGTGTATGTATATGTATAATATAAATGTGTATGTATATTATATTATATGTGTATGTTTGGGTATTATATTGTGTATGTATATGGTATATATTATGTTATGTTATTAATATTGTGTTGAAATTTTTTAATATGGTGTATTGTTATATATGTGTGTGTATATTATATATATATGTGTGTTTTATGTATATATATGTGTGTTAGTAGTTATGTTTAACTCTTTTTAAATATTTATAGATACTTTGTATATACAATAATTTGGATATCCCCGTATATTACATTTTGTAATAATTATATGTATATTTGTATAATATTTTATGATAGATACTATTTATTTAAAATTTAAGGGTTTTTGTCTTTTGAAAGGAAAAAACTGCTAAAAAAGAAAGTATTGCATCCAAAATCATATAAAATACTTTTGAAAATTTTCCCAAATTTTAGACAATTTAATCTCAAAAAAAAGATGAATTAAAAAAATCAAAGTGCTATTTTTCAGTGATTTTCCAGTGTCTTTAAATACCGGGGAAGGATGGAGAACCTGATACAATTGATACTGAAATTACTTGTCATTAAACTCTGTATATTATGATGTGAAATTTCATATTCCCCTTTCCCCAAAAAGGGATTGGCATTGTTTTTTTTAATTTGGGGGGGTTTTTTCCCCCGGGGTTTCGGTAGGGGTAGGTTTAAAATTTTCATTGAAATTTTCAGTGCAATATGCTAGTCCATTCTTTTGTGCTGCAGAAATTGTAAAGCACAAAGATAACCGGGGAAATCTGGTAAATTTAAAATTTCCCAATTTTTTGGCATAGCAGGGTTTTCCGCTTTTAGTAGTTTTGGATCACATTAACACACATTTTTTTTTTCAGGTTTTGATCAAGCAAATATCATTGCAAAGTATTACTGCATACTGAATAAAGAAATATTTAGACTGCTGATGTTATTTTTACTTTTTAAACATTTTAAAAATTTTTTTTACCCAAAAAATTTAAATCTCTTAAGTCCGTAGGGTTTAAAATTTACATTGCTAATAAAACCTCATCCACTACCTAAGACTGCATTTTTTTAAAAATTTATTATGATAAGCAATTTTTTTTTTTTTTTTTTTTTTTGTCCCTCTGTTTTTGTTTGTGAAACAAAAATCTGACGCTGAAATTGGAAATTGATTATTAGTGACTCAGTTTATATGCTTTTTAAAAAAATTTTTTAACCCGGTTAAATTTTTCAAAGTTTTAGGAAAATTCATATAGGTACTGGCTGGGAGTTACGAATCCATTAAAGAAAATATATAAAATTTTTTGACCAAATATAGTAATCATGTACAGCCATTCCCTTTTTAGTTTTTTTCACATTTTTATTGTTAAAGCTAGAAGAATTTTTTTGTGTTTAATATTTTTTTATAGAATATCTTTTACGTATAGTATTTATTTTTTCTATATTTTTCCCCACCCCTCCCGAATTTAACAAAAATATAATTTAGGGTCAATGAAATTTATTGACACCTTGCAAATAAAAAAAAAAAAAAAAAAAAAAAAAAAAAAAGAGTATAGGATTGCATACCAAAGACGCCCTGTCCCCTGTGAGGGTCCTATTTTAGGGAAACATAATACCAAAACCCCAATCTAAGTCAAAATGACAAGATTATAAGTGGAGAAAAAATGGAGTTTTCCTCACCCCCCCACCCTTCTCATTTTTGTTCTGGGGGGGGGGGGTTAGGAGAAGGGGACTGGGGGCCAAAATGGGGAATCCCCTTCCTAGCCCTGGCTCAACTAATTTTGTATGGTCTTTTTTTCTTTTCCCTTTTCCTTTTTTTCACCTTTTGTTCTGTCCCCCTTATCTGAACTTTAAACTTATTTTTTTCTCCACAATACTTTGTCATAAAAGCCCCTACTCCCTTAAATCCTGCACCTTCTGCACCCTGTACATATACTATACCCCCTAGCTCCCCTGTCACCCTTTTTTACGCCATACTGCCCTCTATACTGTTTAACATGTAACTTTTTCCCTAATCATTAAATCATTTGAACCCCTTTTTGTTTCTCTACTTTACCATAGCGCCAAAAAAAATTTGTCATATTCCCCCAAAACCATACTATTACTATATTTTTAAAAATTTCCCTAAAGATTTTTGTATTAATCGGAAGAACGTTTTCAAAAATAAGATAGAATCAAAAACCCGCTAATCCCCTTTCTCCCGTATGGGGGCTTAGGAGATGGGGACTGAAGCGAAAAGGGAGGGGATCACCCCTACCTTTTGCAGGTCTTTTTTTTCTCCCCCCCTTTTCCCTTTTCCTTTACTTCATCCCTTTCTTTGGGCCCCTTCCTAGTTGAGAGCCCCTGTTCATCTCTCCCAACATCGTCACTCCATCCCTACTTTCCCAGTCTTCTTATTGTCTACCCTTCCCCTTTTATTCACCTTTATCCTTATTTCTTCATCCCCCCCAGGACTACTCCTCTGCACCCCCCACTTCCGCCCCTTTCATTCTAGCTTCCCCCTCTACAAAATTTTAGTACTCTTTTGTCCCCCCGCCAAAATGGGGTCGATTCTTTTTATTTTCCCCCCGTATGTCTTCCCTATAACCCCAACCCTCCTACCCCTACTCCCTCAATTCCTTTCCAGTCCAAATCTAGCTATACTCCAACTTACCACTTTTCCCCGGCGCCCACCCCTCCTTCAC
>NW_023646882.1:0-2500 GCF_015228065.2 Penaeus monodon
GCGTCCTTCATGGAGCCGGCGCTCTTCCAGTCACTCGCCAAATGAGTCTAATAAACTTCCCAAGTTTGTGCAGTCGTGGGGAGTCTCTCCCGTCACCCAGCCTTCAGCCGAAATGTTCACGACGGCAGGTTCGCGTCACCCGACCCTCGAGCCAGATTTTCTTCATGACATAATAGTCACGTCACCCGGATCGAATATATATGTGTGTGTGTGTGTGTGTGTGTGTGTGTGTGTGTGTGTGTGTGTGTGTGTGTGTGTGTGTGTGTGTGTGTGTGTGTGTGGTGAGAGAGAGAGAGAGAGAGGAGAGAGAGAGATGAGAGAGAGAGAGAGTGAGAGAGGAGGAGAGTGAGAGAGGGTGAGAGAGAGTGAGAGATGAGTGAGTGAGTGAAGTGAGTAGGGAGTAAGTGAGTGAGTGAGTGAGTGTGTGGTGTGTGGTGATGTGTGTGTGTGGTGGTGGTGGTGTGATATGTATACATATGTATATTACATATATGATACATACATATACTATTATATATATATATATATATTATATATACACGTATATATCATATATATCTACATATATACATACACCCACACACACCCACACCCACACCCAAAGACACAGACACAGTCACACACACACACAAACACGCACACAGACACACACATACACAGAAACACACACACATCAACACAACACATCACACATACACATCACACATCACACACACACACACAACACACACACACACACACACACACACACACACACACACACACACACACACACACACACAACACAACACACACACACAACACACACACACACCACACACACACACACACACACAGACACACACACACACACACACACACACACACACACACACACACACACACACACACACAAATGTATGCAATTCTTTAAACTCTATGCATGGCAGCTAAATCAAATAAAATATTTGCAAAATCGCAGATACTTTTGTAAATGCTTCTCGTGGGCTGTGGCTTCACCATTTAGTAGCAGCTAACCGAACTAATAGAATGACTGGGATTTTTTTTTTTCGTCACTAAACACTGATTACCTCAAATCCGGCGGGCATGGCATGTACGTACATGCCATATCCACTGTGAGTTTATTTTATTAATTGTTTTTACACACAGATGGCTACACTTTTACAAAGTCACCAATGAGCCAATTACGAGTACTGCCTGTCTCGCCTGTTTACCCTTTTCCTTGATTTACGAAAATATTTTACGTTATCTTTTATTGCATTTACTAATGTCAAAAAGTTAAAGTAATTATAATGCCTATAATACCATCAATATTCATAGCATTAGTATATATAAAAAATAAAAAAAGGTTTTTCCTGCCAATTCAAGGAAAGGTGAAATCAGGTAAGATCATAACGTCTAGTAATTGACTCCTTTATGGCTAAGCACTAGCAGAGCCATCTATGTGCAGAGACAAAAAATAGTTTCGGTTAATCTGACTGCCCTTTATCTTGTGCTAGAATATGACCATAGTGTTTGCATTCGAACAGCCGAGTGAGAAAATAAACGTTTGCTTGTTTCAACTTGAGCAACTACTAGCTGGGTGGTTCCAAAGATGTGAATATCAAGTTTAAGAACTCACTCCCAATACATGTGCTTTATATATGATTTCTTAAAAAAAAAATCATGTTCATTCTAATTAAATGTCCAGGTCATATCGCGCTTTACTTTTGTCTTTTATTCAACCATTATTTCCTTCTGTTTGTCAATGTACATCTGTGTACAGTATATGCGTAGGTGTAGATAACAATGGCTTACTCTTGTTTTGTCACAAAATCAAGGTTTTCATATGTTATCTTGATATATTTTTAGATTTATGAAATTACTTGTTTTCTTTTAATAAGAAGCATACTTTTATTCAATAAACGGGAAATATGCAATGTTATCATTTTAGAACATGAACTGAAGTAAAATAGCATGTAGTGAATAATGGATAACTGTATTATTGGTGCTAGGAACTAAAGTTGTTAACATTTTATTTAAAATCATTGGTTTTCTAGTTCATATACATTTCTTGCGCTAAATATAGATTAGTTGACAAATAATATATAATTATTATATATTATTATAATATATATATATATATATATATATATATATATATATATATATATATATATATATATATATATATATATAATTTTTTAGAATAATTGGTTTTATAGTTCATATACATTTCTCGCGCCAAATATGGCATGTAGTTGACAGAAAAAAAAATATATATAGGTAGATAGATAGATATATAACTATATATATACATACATATATATATATATATATATATATATATATATATATATATATATTTAAGGGGGGAGGGGCGCGTGGGCTTCAGTGATTCGATAATTAGTAGGCTGCTTATTATTTTGGAAGATATTTTTAGTATCGGTTTAATTGTAAAAAGAAAAACTGTAACAATTGTAGAAACGAAAGACCAACATTTAGGGCAGCGATACTTATG
>NW_023646883.1:5000-7472 GCF_015228065.2 Penaeus monodon
CTTATCTTTCTTCCTTTCCGTACTTCCCCTCCCCTTCCTCCTCCTTTCGTTCTCCTTTTCTCATCTCCCTTTTCCTTCCTTCCTCCTCCTCCTTCTTTTATTTCCTTCTGTTCATCTTTCTTCCTTTTCTCCCCAATTCCTAGTTTTATTCCCCTTGTCTCACCTCCCTCCTCCTTTTCCTCTCCTTTTATTCCCCTTTTCTCATCTCCCTTCCCCCCCTTTCCTTTCCTATCTTTCGTTTTTCTTCCCTCTTCTTATCTCCCTTTCCCTTCTCCCTCTTTTCTCTCCCCATATTCCCCTCTTCCCATCTTCCTTCCCCTTCCTCCTCTTTCCTCTCTTTTCCTCTCCTTTTATTCCCCTTTTCTCATCTCCCTCCCCTTCTGAGACTAAAGATTAATCCTCATAATTCTCTTGTTTCTCTTCATCTCTCTCCTTCCGTCCCATTATTCGCTCCAGTTTATCGTGAATTTTCATTTCCCCGGATTTTCCATAATTTCGTTTCCTGTTGTTGTTATTGTTGTTTTTTATCAGTTGTTGCTTTTCTTCTTTTTTTTTTTTTCTTTTTTGTTCTTGTCTTTGTTTTTTTTTGTTAGTTATTTTTGTTGTTCTTTTTTATTTATTATTCGTTGTTTGCCTTTTTTTTCTTGTTCTTTTTTTATTTATTATTCGTTGTTTGTCTTTTTTCTTTTTTTTTTTTTGTTCTTGTTCTCAATTCTATTTCTTGTCCTTTCTTGATTTTTTTTACTCTTGTTCGGTTATTGTCTTTTTTTTTCTTTTCTTTTCTTGATATCAGCTTCTTTTTCTTTTCCTACAAGGACACGTACACGAACGCACGAACTCCACAACCCTTATTCGGATGGACTGATTCGTGTTTTCGTAAGCTTTTCGACTCGCAATTTCCTCTCTCTAAGATTCGTAATTTTAACGCGAAAGAATTTGAATTTGTTTTAAAACGCAAAACACAGTCCATTATTAGGATACAGTACACTCGTTCCTCCTTTTCCTCTTTCTGCTAACTGTTAAAAATTTTTTTTTTAATTTTCTACGAAATTTGTTGGTGTTACTATTATTGATTTGATTATTATCATCACCATCTTCATTATTATTATTATTACCAGTATTATCATTATCATTTTTGTTGTTGCTATTGTTATTTTGTTGTTGTTATTATTATCATTATCATCATTGTCATTATTATTGTCATTATTATTATTATTATTTATTATTATTATTACTATTATCATTGTCATTATCATTATTATTATCCTTATCATTACTATTATTTACATCATATTTATTGTAGTTATCATTAATAATATTGTTATGTTATTATCATCATCATTATAACTATTATTATTATACTTTATCACGCAATTTAATTTCTTTATGATTCGCATTTTAAACATATAAAACTATTATATTTTTTGATAATTCTCTGAATATAACTCATAAGGAATTATATACTGGAATGAAATTAATCATCCACGATTAATTTTCTCTCTTAGTTCTCTTCTGCATAAGAACTTATTTTTTCTTCGTTAATTCCTTCTGGCTTTTGCTGACATCGTAATAGTATGGCTTCAGTTCTCGGCCGTCAACTAAATACGTTTACAACAGCCGTTTAGTTTTCTTTTATTTTCCGCTGAAAACGTTTTTATGACAATCTCTTCTTGTTTAGCCGTTAATATGTATGTGCGTGTGCGTGTGCGTGTGTGTGTGCGTGTGTGTGTGTTCGTGCTTGCTTGTGTGTGTGTGTGTGTGTGTGAGAGAGAGAGAGAGAGAGAGAGAGAGAGAGAGAGAGAGAGAGAGAGAGAGAGAGAGAGAGAGAGAGAGAGAGAGAGAGAGCTAAAGGGAGAGGGGGGGGGAGAAAGAGATGGACAAATAATATATAGATATAGATATAGATAGGGATATAGATATAAAGATAGAGACATGCAAGATAGATAGATAGACAGAGAGAGATTTCTTTAATTTCTAAACCCTCATCAACGTTTATGCAAATTCTAACCACTCCCCTAAAATGGCGCTCATTCCCGGATCCTCTGTAGTAAAAGTTTGTTTAGTGTTTTACTCCCAGAAATTAATTTCGTCTGGGATGTAATCAGCATCAATTTACTTAAAAGCCAAGTAGTCATTTCATTTTAATGCAAAGGCAAATGCGCGCGGTTACTTATAAAAGTGTGATTTGCATCAACATCACTTCAGTCTTTTAATCTCGTGCGGTTAAAAAAAAATGCCACCCTCTCCTCGCCGCCCGCAGCTCAAGGGCTCCCATCACGCCCATCACGCCCATCATGCCTATGCCGCAGTGCGTAGTCATCCGCACGAACGACCAGCTTGTTTGGTTCATGATCGCTGTCTGCCTCTTTCGCTCTTGGTCTTTCTGTATTGTCTGCGTCTCTTTGTCTTTGTCTTTATGTCTCTATGTTTCTGTCTTTCTCTCTCTCTCTCTCTCTCTCTCTCTCTCTCTCT
>NW_023646884.1:0-2500 GCF_015228065.2 Penaeus monodon
AAATAATAATAATAAAAATAATAATAATAAAAATTTTTAAAAAAAATTAATAAAAATTAATTAAAAATTTAAAATAATAAAAAAAACTTTAAAAATAAAAATTTTCATTTTTCATCATTTATTATAAAACATTATTACAATTTTTCCTTACCAAATCATTATTTTTCCCTTTTTAGATTTTTACCCCATCCACAAAAATTTATTTCCTTATAAATAATATCATCATTATAATTATCATGATTATAATCATTATCATTATTATTATCATTACAACTATTAAAAATCATTATTATTATTATTATTAATAAAATCATCATCATCATCATTGTTATTATCATTATTATTATTATCATCAACATTGTCATCATTATCATCATCAACATTGCCATCATTATCATCATCGTCATTATCATCATCATCACCACATCATTACCATTATCATCATTATTATCATTGTTATTACCATTATCATTATCATCATTAAGATTATTATCTTGATTACTAGTATTGTGATTATGATTATTATCAATATTATTACTATCATTATCATTATTATCATCATTATTAACATTATCATTATTCGCCAATAGTCGTAGTGTTATCAATAATAGTAACAATAATAATAATAATAAACGGCTTATGTACTTGTAAGAGAATAAGACGGAGAACTAACCTGTGTTGCCGCTGCAGTTCACGGCGAAGTAGCTGGGAACTCCTTTGCCCCCTGAGTAACGAGACTCCTAAGGTGAACGACCTCTATATTTCCCGGAATCGACGGCAAACGTGCTCCACGTTGAGGGCAAAACTCCTGACAACACAGTGGGTTTCTGATGCAGTATCTTAAAATAAAGAAGAAAAACGAATTGTTTTTCCAATAGAAAAAAATAATAATAATCTTGACACATCTCACTTATAATTCGTCAGACCTCAGTTTCTTGTGAGAAAAAAAAAAAAAAAAAAAATAGCGTTGAAGGCAGCTAAAGAAAAGGTATTATGTTCGGATCCAGGTTCTAAAAATACAGAACATAAGTAATCATAACTATTATGTGTCAGCTAACAGATTAAAAAAGAACTTGGCGAATAGACAATTTCTGGAAAAGAAAAGCTGGCAACTCACTTCTGGCCTTGGAGTCATGGAGTTACTTTTGAGAAAAAAAAAAATAGTTGGCAATTGAGGGTAGTGCATTTCAAAGAGAACTGATAAAAGTGTAGATAATCAAAAATCTAAAAATACTATGTGTAAGCACGAAAAATTAAAGTCAATTTTAATTGACTAAAGAAAGTGACTAGGCGAATCGGAGTGCTCTAAGGTTCGGGTTGAGTTGCCAGTTTTTGCTTTTCTGAAACCGGACGCACTATAGTTCTAGACTTACTATTCAACAAACGCTGAATTGTGAGGTCGAACCAGGGTTGTGAGTTTAGTAATGGGTAGACTGAAAATTCCTCATATTCCCCTCCAGAATTGCGAAAACCCAATCGCAAAATAGTCCATTCTTTGATCCTCCGCCACAACAGCTTAGTTGGCGAATCCTGTACATCCAGGTGTAAAGAGAGGAGGCGGTAGTGGCTGCATGCTGGAACGATACAGCTTCATAATCACTCTTGATCTTTACTGCACTGCGATGCAATTGGTTTTCAACTCCTACCTTATTCATCTTTCGTCTCGCATAAACTGCATGAAAATAATATGTGTGTGTGTGTACATATATATATATATGTGTGTGTGTGTGTGTGTGTGTGTGTGTGTGTGTGTGTGTGTGTGTGTGTGTGTGTGTGTGTGTGTGTGTGTGTGTGGTGGTGTGTGTGTGTGTGTGTGAGTGTGTGTATATGTATATATGTGTGTGTGTATAATGTATACACACACATGTATATGTGTTATATGTGTCTATATATCTATATCTGTCTATCTATCTTTCTGTCTATCTATCTATATATATACATATATATATGTATAATGTATATATATACATATATATATATATATATATATATATAATGTACCACACACACACACTATATAGATAGATAGACAGTATAGATAGATAGATATAGATATACAGATAGATAGATATTGATATATACACATATAGAACATATACATATGTGTGTGTGTGTGTGTGTGTGTGTGTGTGTGTGTGTGTGTGTGTGTGTGTGTGTGTGTGTGTGTGTGTGTGTGGTGTGTGTGTGTGTACATTATATATATATATATATATATATATATATATATATATAATAATACATAATATTTATAAATATATACATATATATATACATATATACATATATATATATAATATATATGTGGGTGTTTGTGTGGGTGTGTGTGTGTGTGTGTGGGGTGTGTGTGTGTGTGTTGGGGGTGTGTGTTTTTAATGTATATGTATATATATATATATATATATATATTATATACATATATAATATATATATATATATATTATATATATATCTATATATATATATAGATAACTATATTTGTTGATGATGAGCATAGGAAATA
>NW_023646884.1:17500-35223 GCF_015228065.2 Penaeus monodon
ATGTATTGTCCCACACACACACATACATATAAGTATGTCCATTGCTTTACCTGTTTTATTCGTCTCTCGTTGCCACACTAGACATTCCTATGTTGTATTGTCTATCCTCTTCCACAAGAGCTATGCATTGTTGTAACACTACCTTTCATCACCAGTGATTGTCATATGGTAAGCACGTGATCTATGCCCATCTTTAGACCACTGTAGGAGATGAACAGGCAGACTCCCTGCGGGGAGCCAAGGAGCAACACCTCGCTCCTTGGCACAGCCGTACTCCATCATTACTATACAAATAAAAGGGAGTCATTACTCTTGCTCGTCTACCTTACACCCTAAGCTTGCCACCTACCATACTCTTGTAGGGCCCATCATTCCGGCTCTTACAACTGGTGGCTTAGCGGTGACTTTGAACTCATACAGCGCCTCCGAAGTTCTTGCTCCGCATCAACAGCACACTCTGCCGAGCACGCAATACTTCGTCATAGTGTGAGCCAGTCCTCCTGCCGAGATTCCCCAAAGCCGGATAACGACGCTGTCTGCCTTGCTGCTGAACTCCGAAACAGCTCGTCACGCCACTCTCAACACCTGCAGCTGACCCCTCAACAACTGTATCACCTGTTGCCGACAACGCTGTGCAGATTTTAGTAGAACCCCATCTGGACCACGTATCACCAAGGACGCTGACCACCCAAAACATTTCTACACCAAGCCGAGTTCCTCGCCATGCGGATTCATCCACGCAGTCGCGACCAAGCAGGAACAACATCATCCTGCTGACCTATCGCGCCACGACCTTGCTCACCACGCAACGCTCCAAATCTCCCCGTCAGCCACACAGGGGCGGCCCGGGGCCGCTCTCTGCCTCGTCAGCCGTGCATCTCCCCAGCCTCTCCTCGCCTCGTACCGCACCCAAGACCCGAGTGTGAAGGTTTGTCAAACAAAAATCGGTGATCAATGCTTAGCTTTTCCTTATATTATTTTCATTTTGTGTTCCAATACTTAGTCTCGACTTATTTAATTGTGCACTGAAGTTCTTGTTGTATTCTGCAATCAGTTGTCAGTAATAGGTATTCATTTGCAGTTTATGAGTTGCCTAACTAGATTCTCACTCGTACGTATCCTGTATTACCGCCGCCTGAGGATGCTCTTCCCTCAGCCCCCGCTCGCTCGCTCGCATTCTGTGACGCCGCCCGAAGACGGATTTCCTTCAGCGCCCCCCGTTCACATAGTTCTTGAGCCCGAGAATATCGCAGTCTCGGCATCCGTTAGCACTTAAGTAACTAGCAAATCTCGATACTGATATACTCACCGCGTCATACAGTACTTGCGTCGTTTTTAACGTTTCTCACGATATTTGATTATGATGGGGACCATCATTTAGAAACCAGGGAGATATGTAACCCAGCTTTATATATTGATGTTACCGAAATATGTAGGCCAATGTTATTCTATTTATATGTTGTTATATTCTACATGCCTTGTATAATCTTATGTATTGCCACATGCCTATATTCCCCCACACACACATACATATAAGTATGTCCATTGCTTTACCTGTTTATTCGTCTCTCGTTGCCACACTAGACATTCCAATGTTGTATTGTCTATCTCTTCCACAAGAGCCATGCATTGTTGTAACACTACCTTTCATCACCAGTGGATTGTCATATGGTAAGCACGTGATCTATGCCCATCTTTAGACCACTGTAGGAGATGACAGGCAGACTCCTGCGGGGAGCCAAGGAGCAACACCTCGCTCCTTGGCACAGCCGTACTCCATCATTACTATAAAAATAAAAGGGAGTCATTACATCTTGCTCGTCTACCTTACACCCTAAGCTCGCCACCTACCATACTCTTGTAGGGCCCATCATTCCGGCTCTTACAGTGTGTGTTGTGTGTGTGTTGTGTGTGTGTGTGTGTGTGTGTGTGGTGTGTGTGTGGGGGTGTGTGTGTGTGATCGTTGGTGTGTGGAGAGTGTGTGTGTGTGTGTGTGGGTGTGTGTGTGTTGTGTGTGGTGTGTGTGTGTGTGTGTGTGTGTGTGTGTGTGTGTGTGTGTGTGTGTGTGTGTGTGTGTGTGGGGGTGTGTGCGTGCGTGCGTGCGTGCGTGCGTGCGTGCGTGCGTGCGTGCGTGCGCGCACGTGTGTGTGTGTGCATGTGCATATAAGTATATAAGTATGTATACATGTATATTTAAAGATATTATACATATATTACACACACACACCCACACACACACACACACACACACACACACACACCACACACACACACACACACACACCACACACACACATAATAATAAATATGCAAAAATTTGGTCATACCTACAGCCTTGTTTTGAATCTGGTACAACCTGACGACGTAGAACCTCACAAAAGTGAATAGTAACAAAGATGGTTATCAGGAAATGTTAAGTACTCGCATATCCTCCGTGAAAGATGTTTATAGTTTTTTTTCTACTTACAATATAATAAAATATTTCATTATAAAATATGAATCATCATGAAAAAATGAAAAGATCTTTAATTTTACAAAACTTCATATCAAGCCACCTGGCAGTGATCCGCCATAAGGTGCCTCCAGGCAGTCTAGGGGTTAAGCGACTACAGCTGCTGTTCAAGTACACAGCCGAGTCCCAATACCCGTCTATGCATTAAGTTTAAAATATTTTCATTCCCCTTTTTCCTTTTTAACATTATCATGCGCCCCTCACCCCCCTCCTCACTCTCTCTTCTCTCTCTCTCCCCTCTCTCTCTCTTCTCTCTCTCTCCTCTCTCTCCTCTCTCCCTCTCCTCTCTCTCTCCCCTTCCTCTCTCTCTCTCTCTTTCCTCTCTCTCTCTCTCTCTCTCTTTCCTTAATGTGAAAATATTCCTTGCATGTGATTTGTGAGCTAAAATATGTGCACGTATGGTTTAACATGTAAGAAAGGTCTGACCCGTCCGTTCCTCTCGCAAAGAAATGGAAAACTAATGGAAAAAATGTAAACAATGTTTATGTAGATTGTAAAAAGGGGAAACCCTAAACCTTTAATCACAACAATGAGCAGTAGTATTAGGTTTTCGTGATGCCCTGTACAATAAAGACAATTATTCAGCACAAAGATGGCTACTAGCAATGGTTCAAACCATCAGTTAGTATTTTATTTTTGCGTTTCGGTGATTTTTTATGGTGTTTCGAACATAGACATATTCGCACGAACACATGGTTTGTTTATGCGTATTGTCAATAGAATGATACAGATAATATATTACTCTGTAGATAATATGTTTCGACCAGTATCTTTCTTTAGAGAATGTCCGGCTTTGTTTAAAGAATTCAAAAATGATCGGACTTTCCTCAAAATTCAACCGAATATATATATATAATATATATATATATATATATATATATATATATATATATATATATATATATTTCTGATAAACACAAGTTCAACTTACTTTGCAACAACAGAAGCCTAGAAACAAACGAAGCTAGAAAAACGTGTTCCAAGATGAGCCTCCATTGCAGAACCTGAATGCGCGCTGACGTAGTCCTTAACTCGGCCAGAACCAGACGGCCTTTGACAAATGATCCTATTATGTCACAGGATATCACAGTGTTAAGATGCCAGTTGCCCATTTTATGTAGTTTTACGAATGGGAATTCTGTAATAATGGCAAATTAGTTGTGTCAGGTAAATATGTTGTAAGGACTACCAACAATTATTTTCATGTCAGAAAAAAAAGAAAAAAGAAAGAAAGAAAAAAAAAATCCCGAAGAGACCAGCATTTCTCAAACTTTTAAATGTGCCATCGATGCCTATAAAAGAATTTAAACGCCCGTATTGCGAACTGTCAGTAAAAATCAGTAAGAACTCTTACTCCGTATAAAGGTATGTAGAGACTATTTATATTAAGTGTAAATGAGTAAATAGAAAGGAGTGTGTATCCTTTTCGTTCAGCGATAACATTTTTTCCTGTAAATCGTCTAGATAATTCAAGTTTCCAAAGATGTTTTTTTCTGGAATTTACTTGTTTTATTTGTAATATTCATGAGATGTCATTCTCTAACGTTTACAATGCATTCTACAATGTCCCTTATATGTATCCTATAACAATTATCATGCATTAGCGTTTACCATATATCATCATTTAATATCTATTATAAAGTATTTAATGTTCATATATTATCTGTTTATAATATCCGGGGAAAAAATATAATTGACATCTCAATCACGTTTCCCTCTTCAAACTTGTTTACTATTAGCAAAAACAACACAGGCACAGTTTCAGAAACATCATTGCCGAGCATTTTGATAGCACATACTGCCTTATCATTCTGTTTAAACATTCAGAGCTACACCTTTAATTTACCTGAAACCATTATAAGAAACTAAATGAACATTAACGGAAGTTATCTATCAATAATAACCAAAGAAAAGAAACAAAATTTGGTAGATTTTGTTATTACTATTATTTTCATTGTTGTTGTTGTTGTCGCTGTTATTATTATTATAATTATTATTATTATTATCTATTTCATTGTTGTTGATGTTATCATCATTGCTATTAGTAATATACTTAATATTGTCATTCTTCTTATTAATTCTTACTATTATTATCACTCTTATTATCATGTTAGTATTATGATTATTACTTTTACTATTACACTGTGTGTAGCGTTTTGCTTTTTTGTATACAATTAATTATTTGAAGAAGATATTTCATTTGTTTATATTTTGTTATTTTTGTAAACATGATTCGACATGCTGTGACGTCATGATTTTCCTATTGGAGTTCCATGAAAGTAAACAAATAAACGCTGTCAAGTGAACTTAGTTGGGTCTGTTAGAATAATAAAAAATGGTTTTTAGTATAAGGATAATTTATTTCATGTATCTATGATATACCTCATATTACCTCACTAAGGTGAAATTCTATTTTGTTCATGTACGAGTATGTTTTTCGTTTATGTGCGCCATCTAACGGCAAAGTTCCATATCCGAAATGTAAACAGCCCTCTGTAGTGCCACGTGGATCCTCCTCAATACATAGAGTTTTAGCGCAGCAACTACGTATATTACTGATCCCCACAATGAATCATATATCCACTTAAAATTATTTCATAATAAAAAATAAAGAATTTACAATATCAAATATATCATCAGATAATGAGAAAATAATACGTAAAGTAATCACTTTTCTAAGGGAGACAAAACTTTATGACCTAATCTAGATTGACGGAATAAATAGGATCCATTGGCTTAATAACCTTGGCCACATGCCGCTGGTTGATAGCCAAGAAATCCAACAAAGAATGAAAGAAAGAAAGAGTAATATATCGTTTTTTCAGATTTTGATGTGCAAACACCTTGTATAAACGCAGCAGCAATAAACAAAAGGTCTTGTGCCACAAGAGCTACCCTGGAGCCCGGGCCTCTCGTCTCGCTTGACATTATTGTTTCTGAGGTCTAAGTAATTTGAAATGAAGTAAAACCTGTAATTACAGTTCCTTTCGCACTTTATAGTGCTTTGCCAGCACCTTCAGTGCTCTCGTTTTTGCAGATGACACGAGGCTACAGTAGCCGTATTCAGCACCCCACCTCAGACCCGCAGCTCTCTTCTACACTAGGATAGACCTTGTGGGCTTTGACCCCTGGGTAGGGAGGCCCAGTAGTCTGGGGCGTCCTTTGGGCGCACTTTTTTTTCTTATTCCCATGATGAATGATACCCCGGCCACACCTTCTCTTCCTCACGGAGGAGGGGCGACTCATGACCACTCTTTGACGAATTCGACTATGAATAACGGAACCCCCACTAATGACAAAAGGAGAAGACCACTTTTCAAAATCCCCACTGAGAATTCAAGGTTCGCGAATGAAAATCAATCGCTTTTGAACGTGAACCCCTTTATCATCAAAAAGGTCCTTGATGGTCAAGTGGACGGCGATTTTGATTTTGTCAAAAAATTGTGAGATAGAAGCCTCCCTGTTAAAGTACAGTATAACTCCCAGATTAAGGATTTACTTAAGCTGACGCAAATTCATGATCTTCGAGTTAAAGTAACTATTCCTATTGGCCCAAATACCTGTAAGGGAGTAATCTTTCACAGGGTTTTGAGGACGATGGAAGAAAGTGAAATTCTAGAGAGCATGAAGGACCAAGACGTAGTGGACGTTCATTATATGACCAAGAAGGATGGGAATGTGCGAACGAAAACTGGACTGTGTTTTTTTACCTTTGCTTTAAATAAAATCCCTGAGTATGTCAATGTTGAATATGAACGTGTCCAAGTAAGACCTTACATCCAAAGCCAATGCACTGTAATAGATCCCAAAAATTCGGACACACCTCATTAATATGTATTGATAAAGACTCAAATAAATTTGTTTGCCGGAAATGTGCTGAAGCCCATGACACCATCACATGTACTAGCCAGATTTCCGAATGTGCTAATTGTGGAGGTCCCCATCAGTCAGGATCTGCTGAGTGCAGCATCCCGGAGAAGGAGACTGAGACATTAGCATATATGAGAAAGCATGAAGTTAGTTACACTAAAGCTGAGAGGAAAGTGGAAAGTTTGACACACAAACCCGATACTTCCTATGCTGCAGCAGTAACTAACATCGCCCCTAGTGCAAGTAATGTCAGTCAAGAGCTTGCAGCTAAGGATAAAGAAATTGTCAAACTCAAACAAACCGTTAAAGAACTAAACATTAAAGTTTATCAGTTGACTAAATTGGTCGATCAAATGGCTGCATCAACCCAGCATAAACATCCTAAGGAGGCTGATGCCGAATCACAGTCCGGAGCGCACCTCCCCGTCCGGGCGACTCCTGCGAGGACTTCGCCTGGCTCGCGATCGGCTTCTCGAGAGAGAAGCAGATCGCAATCTGTCAGTCGTCTCCCTCGCCGGGAGGTGCAGGACATGGAGGCTTCTGTCTCCAAACCATCCCGAGAGAGGTCCCCGGGAAGCGAGGGAGAGGAGGCGCCTCCCTCCCTTAAAAAGAAAATTAAAACTGACGGACAAGACACTTCGAAACCCCTTAAAACGTAATCTTCGCGTCGACCATTATACAATGGAACTGTCGAAGTCTTAGATCTAAAGTAAATGACCTTAAGTTATTAGCTTCGTCCTATGCTCCCGATATTATAGTTCTCCAAGAAACGCACTTAACACACCATGTACCATGTACATCCACCAAAGCCTCCCTTTTACTGAAGGGACTATTGATTCTACTTTGGAGTTTGTCGCATGCAAAGTAAAAATTAATGGCATGTATATGACTATATGTTCAGTTTATTGTCCACTTGTATAATGTGATAATCTGTGATGAGCTCTTTGCTCTTCAGGATAGCCTGCCACAAAACAAAGTAATTTTAGCTGATTTTAATGCTCATCATACGTTATGGGGTTCCTTGCGCGTGGATGGTAGAGGTGAGCAAGTAGTTAAGTTGATTAATGAGTCTGATCTGGTCCTTTTGAACGATGGTAGTCCGACGCGGGTGGACGATAATACCGGTAATTTGAGTTTTATTGACCTATCACTATTCTCTTCATCAATAGCAGCCAAGTGCCTGTGGCGATCATCCTATTTTTTCTTGAATATTCATGCGACACAGTGAGAACGCCTTCAACACCCAATTTAACGTAAAAAAGAGCCAGACTGGGTCGCCTTCACAAGGAGCGTCAAGCTCGAACTTGTTGGAGAAACCATTGATGATAAAGTAAACAATATTTTAGAATTCGAATCTACAAGCAGTATTGCTATCCATTCCTAAAACTTCGACAGATAGCGTTAAGCATAGAGTTCCATGGTGGACACCAGATTGCCGCAGGGCGCTGTGCCGACGCAATAAGGCCTACAGGCTTTTCAAAAATAACATCACTAATGAGAACTTTTGCAACTACAAACAAGCAAGAGCTAGGGCTCGTAGAATAATAAGACAAGCAAAAAGAGACTCCTGGCGGAGCTTTGTCTCTACAATTAACAGCAATACCAAAATATCAGAGGTTTGGGCCACTGTCAATAAAATCAATAAGAAAAAAACACTCGCCAGGCAGTTTCCACATACAAGCAGCTCAGAAAACTACCATCCCGCATTCCTGACCATCAAGGAAGCGGCTGAGCTGCAACCTATTCACTTTGCCATAGGAGAGTGACTTTGATTACAATAAAGATCTAACAATGGATGAGCTTATCCGAGCCCTAGAAGCCTGTAGAGGAGCATCCCCAGGCCCCGATGAGATTCGATATGAGATGATAAAGCATCTTAAATCATGATGCCATGATCAAGTTGCTAGAAGTACAATGAAATTTGGAAGAGCCACACTTATCGAAATCATGGCACTTCGTCCACATCATTCCCATATTGAAGGGAGGGGGTAATCCCAGATCTGCCATCTGCTACCGCTCATTTGCGTTGACAAGTTGCTTATGCAAGGTCATGGAACGAGTAGTTAACAGTAGGCTATTGCATTTTTTTAAATTCCAGTAATTTGCTAGTTGACGAGCAGTGTGGCTTCCGAAAGACGCCAAACTCTCGATCAGCTAGTAAAGTTGGACAGTCATATTCAAGAGGCAATTGCCCCAAAAAACATTTGATTTCAGTATTTTTAGGTGTTTTGTGCCTCTTATAAAAGCAAAAATACATCTCCTGTGGCAAAGTGAGTGGACTAACCTACAAATAAACAACAAACACAAAACCACAATAGAATTGTGAATACATCCCACAGGAAAGCAAGAAGGGAGGTGGGTGGTTTTGGCCCGTCTCAGGGTCAATGCCACTAGATTAACTCACCTCACTCCCTTTATAGAAAGAAATTTTCCTCCACAATGCCCTCAGTGCACCACCACCCTTAAACCATAAATCACATATTAACAATATGCCCAAATTACAACAACATTAGACAACCACTCAAAAATACCTGAAAATTAAAAATATAGATTTTACAACAAATCTTTCATTAAATGATGAAAAATAATAAAGTAATCACTTTTCTAAGGGAGACAAAACTTTATGAGCTTATATAGATTGATAGAATAAATAGGATCCATTGGCTTAATAACCTTGGCTACATGCCGCTGGTTGATAGCCAAGAAATCCAACAAAGAAAGAAAAGAAAGTCATATGTGCATTGACCAGTCAAATTTGCTTATTACACGCAGAGAAGAGGAGTTCTTCTGACATATCAACAGGGTCCTCTTCTCTCCGAAGAATTACACCAAAGGATGTACTGCGTCTTTTCTGTGCCATGCTTAGGCGTAAACAATATCTGGGCATGTTAGATACGAAGGGATAACGGCAATTAATTTAAGAATACGTAAATGATGTTGAAATAAGTTCCAAATCAGTGTCGTTCATATTAATTCCTATGTCTCTTTACGTGGCATTTTATCATTCTTCAACTTTTCGGTTTTATGGAATTTTACTTTGCACTCTTACTGTGTCAATGATTTTTTATTGGTCTTGTACTGAGGAGTCCGTGTTCTATCTTTACTTCGTCGTAACTCTTTTTCTTTGTTATTTTATGCTTATTTTCGACGGCTTTACCTCATAACTATTTTACTTCGTTCTCGAACTTCTTACTCCATATTCTATTTCCCTTTTATCTATTTCTACCTTTGTTTTTCTAACGTTCTTGACTACTACACAGTCTTCGGTTTCTGCTACTGCTGTCCGTGCTTACGTTTTCTATGTCTATAGGCACTACTATATCTCGCCACTACCACGCTTACTTCCACTACACACTTGTACAAGGTTTCTATAGGTAATAGACCTTCTACGCCTACCGCCCGTGCTACTGTCTCCCTCTAATCCACAACTGTTATTACATACTCTTCAGTATCAAGACTTATCATGTTGGAGTAATAAATGTTCAGTTGTTCTCATTAATCATAGTGGACATAGAAATCATTAGTTTGTGAATTTTAATGGGACAATATTAATACTTTTTATCAGTAAATCTATTTACTAATAATTATCAGTACAATATAATAAAATTACACTTTCAAGGATTATGTGAAGCATTAAACAAATAAGACATTATTTAGGATCTTGACACCTTTCATACAACTAGAACAGTTATAACTCACTGTCATATAATTATCTGTCGTGAAGTGAAAACAAAACTAAAAACACTAAAAACTACGTTGTATCTTACTAAATCTAATACTGTAAAACAAATTAGCGATCACTGTAAAATTAACCATTTCACATCTCAAAATTAACTCACACAATGAGTAACGATCACAAGAAGAGCAAAGAGTTAGTTAAAATAAACATGATAAGTGAATTAAATATTAGACTAAAAAAATAATGATCATAAGAAAAACAAATGGTTAATTAAGTTGCATTCTAAGTGAATAAATTAATAAATGAGAGAGCATGACTCGTTACTGTCGTTGTAGTGTTTTTTCTCTTCTTCTTTTTTATACTAATAATATTCAAATACATCGGCCCGATTCTTTCCCTTCCCCGAGTCATGCACAAACTAATGTAAGTGCTGTCATCAGCTGATTAAATATGTCTGCAACCGAAACAGGACGGTTTTAATAGTTAAAGACAAGTGTTAATGAGAGTGAGGGAAAAAAACGAAAGCTACGTTTGTAGTGTGTGTTCGTGCATGTTATAGCTAGTAGCAAGTTATAGCTGGCATGACAGGCTCAACGAAAATCTTCATGGAAAGTATTAATCTTAAAAGAATCTCATCATAAACTAATTTCACGAAATAAACAAAAGTTCGTAGATGGGCAGCACTTAAAGGGGGACTTTGCGACCTTGAGATTGTCTAAGGTGGTTTCACGTTTTCTATTCATTTATTCATTTTTTTCACCCCTACGACACTTACGCTAACGGTCCTTTTTTCTATTATAAACATTGTTTCACATTCCATGTTCATTCAGCTATTTTCGTACATTTCTTATTCAGATCTTGTGCATTATTTATACATATTTGTGGGCAATACTAATGTTGGCGAATGAAAGAAAAGCGATGTCACATAACACAATTACACTTTTATTTACTTGAAGACACTTGAAATAAAACAGTTATAAACATGAACTGGCGTTCTGAGGAACTATCATTTGTGTTGGGCGGATCGAGAGAGTAAGGGGTGAAGGTGGAGTCGCCATGTACATACACCAAAGCCTCCTTTTCACTGAAGTGACTGTTGACTCTGTTTGTCACATTCAAAGAAAAAAAAAATCAATTTCTGATATCTGACTATTTGATAATTTTATTGCCCACCTAATATTGTGGTTATTTATGATTAGCTTTTTGCTCTTCACGATAGTCTGTCACAAAATAAATAAATTTCAACTATCCACCCGCAGGTTCCCTGCGGATAGATGGTTGAGTTGAGCAAGTATTTAAATGGTTAATGCGTCTGATTTGGTCCTTCTTAACGATGGTCGTCCGAAGCGGGTGGACGACCCGTAATCTCTGGTCTTTTAAAAAAATAGTACACCATTGATGACTCATTGAGAGGCTATCACTTCTTAATCTTTATTAAACATTAATGTGGAAGAACAAAAACGCCTTCGCATCTAAATTTTACGTAAAAGAAGCAGACCGGGCCGCCTTCACAAGGAGCGTCAACGCGATGTTGCTGGAGAAACCATGTTGCAGAGTAAATAATATTCAACATTGTATCTTAAATGCAGCATTGACATCCTTTTTTTTTAATATCAGTAACAAGAACCATCGCAATTACCAACAGGTGACAGCTAGGGCTAGAACAATTAGACAAGCCATAAGAGACTAATAGCGGAGCTTCGTCTGTACAATTAATAGAAATCCAATGGGAACAAATTTTGATTCACCTAGAGACATTGCAAATACACTCCGCAGTTCTCACATATACAGGCAGCTTAGAAAATTCCCATCCCGCATTCCTGACCATCAAGGAGCCGGCTGAGCTGCAACCTATTGCACTTTGCCACAGAAGATGACTTTGATTACAACCAAGACCTAACAATGGATGAGCTTGTCCAAGCCCTAGAAGCCTGTAGAAGAACGTCTGGCACCGATGAGATGTCTATATGATAAAGCACCTTAATTATATGCATTATTAAGCTGATAGAAGTTTACAATGGAATTCAGAAATACCAGTCTTTTTACAAACTATGGCACTTCGCCCACATCATTCCCACAATGAAAAGAGGGGAAAATCCAGATCCGCCACCTCTTACTGCACAATTACGTGCAAAAGCATGGACGAATTGTTAATAGTAGGTTATTACATTTTCTAATTATAGAAATTTCCTATTTGACAAGCAGTGCGGTTTCCGAAAAGGATGTCAAACTCTTGATCAACTGGTAAAAAGGAAAATCAGATGCATAAGACATGACTTAGCAATATGGCCTACCCAGAAAACTATTGATTCCGTGGAAGCTTGACTTGTTTTATTCAAAACTTTGTTTCTGACAGGACTTTCTTGGTCAAATTATTCTCTGACAATATAACTTTCTCGTGCATTATTGTCAAGACAAACGGGATCCAACAACGAACTGCCTTGTCACCAACATTATTTTGTGTGTGGTCAACATTTTCTCATTTTCCCCTCGAAATTTTAAATGGTCACTGTACGTTGATGATTATGCATTATGGCATCCCAGCAGTAATGCAGAATTCTTGAAAAAATCACATTCAACTGACACTGGGTATGATTCATAATTGGGGACTCCAGTAAAGTTTTAAGTTTTTCACACGAATATGGAGGTGTTTTTTTTTTACATTATCAACGAACATCAAACTAACTCTAAACAATCACCCAATACCTATTCAATTTTTGCAAAAAATTTGGCAGGGCCAAGAATTTTAAAGTCTTGGCTAATGATATATAAAGCCCTAATTAAGTCTAAACTAAATTATGGGTCAATCATGTTTTGGCTCGGCAGCGATCTCAAAACTGAAAGGTTTGGATATCTCGTAGAAGGGCTTTTGCCTGTCTTGTAGCCCTGAGTCTTGGGGTAGAGTTAGGAATAACTCCGGTTAACTAGCATTTTATGCCGTCAAAATGGCCATGGACGGACACACACACACCACACCACACCACAAACACACACACACACACCACACACACACCCCCACACACACACACACACACACTAAAAACACCACAACACACACACACACAACACACACACACACACACAAAACCACACTTGAACCACGACAAGTAAATGAAGACCTAGGACACATCATATTTTGCCGTAGTTACCCCTCTTACACCCCGTTGTCTATGATATGGTAGCCAATCGTCAGTTACCAAGGAGAAGCTATACTCCTATAGGTCGAACCCGGCCATAAAAGTATATTTACACTCCTCACGTGCCCTTTATGGCTGAGAGGGGCGAAAGGGGGGGGGGTGAGATTGCGTGATTGGGGAGCTCACAGGTGAAGACATGTGGAGAACTCATGCTGAACAAGTTGTAAACAAGACATGAAAGGTATGACAAGGAAATCGCATTACAGTGAAAGGGCCCTCGAAAAATGTGCGTTTTCCTGTTCTCTCCTTGTTTTATTTCTACATATCATCAATTGAAGTAAGAAACTGTTCCACCAGGAATCACTTCACCCCTTCCCGGACCTTTCATCCATTAAAACAAAAGGATTGTTTAAAAAGAAATGGGACTTAAAAATACACCTGCGTTAAATCTCATCGGAGAAATTTCATTTCATCTGTATTTTTTACTGCCTCCCTTTTATGATTTCAGGGGATATTGAGATTTGTTTTTTATGATATGGTCTCCTTTAAGGTATTCAACAGTAAACTATTTCCAGCCACAAAAAAATGTAATAGAAAAACAATTCAAAAACAACGCAACTTATGCATATATGTATATGTATATATATGTATATATTGTATATACGAAATATAATATGGGGTATTATATTGTATATATAAATACATACATATGTGTGTGTGTGTATATATATATATATATATATATTAATATATATATATATATATATATATATGCGTGTGTGCACACACACACACACACACCACACACACACACCCCAAACAACACACACACACACACACACAACACAACACACACACACACACACACACACACACACACACACACATTCCTATTAAGGGTGCAAATCGTTTGGGAAAAAAACTGAAAAACTTATATCTGAAACCTTTGTGAGGCCCATGCGAAGGCTCCACACCTACTTAAGTCGCTCTTCCCTTTCCCCAAGTAATGCCCGCAGTGACATCCTACTGTATGTACATGACATTCTTTAGAATTAATCAAAAGGCCAGGCATAGGCTGGAGGGAATTTACCACCACGAGATAACAGCTTATCTCTCATTGTTATGGCGAGCGAGATATGTCCGGAGGCGTTATTGGAGTTTAGCAAGAATTTGCTATAAGCTTTCTTAGTCGTTTAAAAGTAGATGTCAAGGAGGTATAGTGCGTAACATTGATAACTTTATAAGTGTTTTCACTTTTGTTATGGAAAAATCATAAAATTAACTATCTTAAAGACGATTATATATCTAATACAAAACATGAAAAACAGCCCGCGCCGAAAACTCAAGCGAATGTTCATACCAGAAAATAGTTTATATGCATCAAAATAAAATAGCAAAAGCATTACGTAATTCACTGCAACAGAGAACATCATTGGGTGGGATACATTGCCTGTTATTGCTGCACGCGGTGCAGATGCACGAGGCTTTAAATGGTCAACGATTAAGCATTTCTATAGAAGAAAAGACCAATCACCTCTCTGCCTCGTAGTCCTCCACAGGACGGGTACTGATGGCTTCCTCGGTCGTTCGGGTCGACCTTGTGCGGGTTAGCTGGCGAGGCGGGAGAGGGGGGAACACCACGAGTGCGCATATACAAAAGGTCGACGTACAGGTTGGTGTGGAGCAGTGGTTCCGAAACGGGGGACCATAATCGGAGGATATGTATATATAAAAATAAAGGATTTAGCGGACGGGTACCAGTGGAAGGAACTTACAGGTTCAATACAATTTTGTGAAATGCACTGTTGCCAGATGCATAATACATCCTTTTTATCCGTTTATTTACATTTTTTTTTCTGATTATGTGTGCTTGAAATAAAACAAGACATTGGGGATGTATTAGGGTAGAAAATACTTTAATCTTAACATGATTCTAATGTTTCCTAAGCTTTGTTTATTGTTTAATATTTATTTGTTTGTTTGTTTGTTTGTTTGTTTACTTTGTTTTATTGTTTGGGAAAAGCTTTTCAACAATAATGCCTTTTGTTCTTATAATAATAAAGGGCATTTTTTATATGCTTTATTTTGCTTCTTTTTTTGTGCTATTTCAATGATTATACGAGATTCAGCAAAGGTAAAACTACACATCTCTTTATGGACTCAATACAATTACAAGACTTGTGTTTTTCTATGGGCTTAATGAGTGTAGGAAATTTTACACAGGCGCTGTAGTTTTTGCTTGGGCGGTGGACACTGCACACGGATCATGTACGAACATGGGTACGACCAGAAAATGTTTTTGGGGAAACCCCAGATGTAGAGGTGCACGTAGATTCACTGCGGGACAGCAGGCTCGAATGCCGGACAGGCAAATGCGAGGCTGAGCACGCCCATAAACTACCAATTGCTTTTTTATTTTTCGTGTGTGTGTGTGTCTGTGGGGTCGCCAGCATATAAATCCCCTTATTTTGTCATTACGATCAGACGCTCAAAACGACCAGTCTCAAAGGGCACTAAACTTTAGGCTTTCTAGTCGTTACTGATTTAATTATTTATTTTATTATTATTATTATTTATTTATTTATATTATTATTGTTGTTGTTGTTGGTTGTTGTTTTGTTGTTGTTGTTTTTTTTCTATAATAATAACAATAATAATAATAATAATAATAATTTAATAATAATAATAAATAATAAAATAATAATAATGATAATAATGATAAAATAATAAATAATTATTATTATTATTATCATTATTTTATTGTTTATCATTATTATTTTCATTATTGTTATTATGTGTATCATTATTATTTCATTATTATAATTAGCCTAATTTGATAATTAATGATAATAATTATTGTACTGCTATTGTTATTATTATTTTATTACTATTTTTATTATTTTTTAATATTATTATGATTATTGTTATCACTACTACTACTACTACTACAACTACTATTATTATTATTACTGTTATTCTTATTTTTATCACCCATCATTATTATTATTGTTTCAATACCATTATTATTATTATCGTCATCATTATTACTTTTTACTGTTAATTATCATTATAACTATCATAAAATTTTTATTATTATTATTATTATTATTATTATTAAATTTTTATTATTATTAAATTTTTATGGTATTGGTATCCATTATTATTATTATTATTATTATTTTAATTATTAATTATTATTATTATTTTTATTATTATTTTTATTATTACATCATCATCATCATCATCATTACCGTCATCATAATTCATTATTCTTATCATAATTATTATCATTATCATTATCATCATCATTATTAATATAATTAATAGTAAAAATAATAGCAATAATAACACATTATTATTATATTATTTTTTTATTATTATTATTTTTATTATTATTAAAAATGATAATAGAAATAATGATGATAGAATAATAACAATAATAATAACAATAACAATAATAATAACTATGATAATACTTCGTTATTATTATCACTATTATATCACTATTATAATTACAACAACAACAACAACAATAATGATAATGATAATGATAATAATGATGATAATAAAATAATAATAATAATAATAGTAATAATAAAATAGAAATATAAATTAATAATAATAATAAATAATAATTTAATAATAATAATAATAATAATAATAATAATAATGATATTAATAACAACAACAACAACAATGATAATGATAATAATAATAATGATAATAATAATAATAATAATAATAATAATGATAATAATATTAATAACAAAAAAATATAATGATTATCAATATAATACTTGTCATCATCATCATTATAATATCAACAATAAAGAAAGGCAAGATAAATTGAGAATCAATAAAGGCCAAAGTATACGCAATAAATAAGAAAAACAAAGAAAAAATGCAATATATTCATTATCGAAAGAATCGGAGAAAAAAATAGTAAATAAATAATAATAATAACAATAAATAATGATGATATTAATAATTCATTGTCTTCGCTAACAAACTTCATTCTGTATTTCTTTAACAATAAAGGCAATTATGAGCTTCCCTCTTCGTTAAGTTAGTATGGTGCGCCTGATAGCTGCTTTCACTATCTTGTCCCGGTTTCTATCTTATTTTTATCTTAATCTTATCTTTACCTCTGCATTATCTTATCATATCTCATCCCTGCACCCGCATCGTACTAAACCCTTATCTTTGCATGAAAGTATCTTTTATCACCATATCCTCTTATCCAAAATCCCATTATGTTTATCTGTATATTATATTTATCTTTGTGATATCGCATTCTCATATCCATATTCTTTTTTTTATCTTTAAGTCTGTATTA
Source organism: Penaeus monodon (assembly GCF_015228065.2). Taxonomy (NCBI): domain Eukaryota; kingdom Metazoa; phylum Arthropoda; class Malacostraca; order Decapoda; family Penaeidae; genus Penaeus; species Penaeus monodon. The sequence continues at coordinate 35,035 of NW_023646884.1, forward strand.
TTTTCTCTGGAATGTTCATGTATAATGTTTTAAAAAAAAAAAAATGTGCTTTACATCAACTTCTTTTGTTTTCTAGTTTTTTTTTTATCTTAACTTTTTTTCAACGCATTTTCTTAAATCCAGTCTCATTTATATCTTTTTTTCCATATTACATTTATTTTTTTAATTTTCATTTTCAGGTTATCCGTT
>NW_023646885.1:0-7472 GCF_015228065.2 Penaeus monodon
GGATGAAAATTTTTTTAAATTAATTATCCGTATATTTTTCTATTTTGTTGAATAATTGCCCATATTCAGTACGTATCCTCTTACAGACCCACTTTTGTGTCTGTTCCAAGAGTCAAACGCCTTTCCATGATTAAATTATTTAAAAAAAGTGAAATGATTACTCGTTTTATTTACTGAAAACGTGAAGGAAACCCTTTTAAGACAAATTTCTTATCTTCAGTCTTCCTCTATCATTATCATGGCATGAGCAGATCAAATGTGCCGCGTAAAACCCCCCCCAGATGTCTCCCGTTCTTTTCCGCTCAAGATAAGATATATTTTCACAATTACCAGGCGTTACTACCCCTGGATGAGAGGTTAGGTCGACTATCATGGTCGTCCTGTTTCTGAAGCCAGAGCCAGTTGCTACCTTGGTCCCTTATGGGTGAAGAGGAGCATTAAGCCGTACACTATAATATTCTGTGCACCATACTACGTGTACAACACTTCGCCTTTTCACTCCAAGGCGAGTTTTAAAACCCTTAAAGTTTGGTGGACACAAATATAATTTTATCAACTATTTTAATCGAAAACATTGGTGGTGGGGGGACCGACTGGCTTGCAGAGATAACAGCAAGAGATGATTGAGTACCGCGCAGCCCGATGCCGTTAGTGAGTGAATAAATGAGACATTCAAGGGTCAATGCAACTGATGTTCACCTTGCGATGCTCGTTTCTTGCTTCCACAGACCCGTGTGCAAGAATTGCCTTCGTGAGAAATGAAGATAGTAAAGAAGGCACGCCTCAGAGATAAGCTAAGAGAATTACAGAGAGCCTTGACAACTGAGAGATCAGTATCCATCGCATGTATTAAAAAAGCGAAAAAATGGGGCATACACGATCCAGATATGGGTTAATGGGAAGGTCCTAAAAAGTGGCATTATTAGTGTTAACAGCCCTATCCTTTGTGATTAAATGCCAGTAGATGTTCATAATAAGGAAACTAAAATTTTATACCAGTGATGAACCAAAAATATTAGAAATTCTGATATAAGTCAATATAGCAAGGTATGTCGGTAAGATGTACTGAAAACCCCAAATAAATAAATAAAGCAAAGTCAAGGATACTTTAAATCTTCCAGGATTTTTTTTTTTCTCCTGACCATCCAGTGAACCAGTTACTTATCGAAAGTATTTCCCAGGTCAGTGTCCTATGGGTACACGCATCCTTGATCCAGATAGCTTTTATATCCACCGTAAACGTGTAAAGGCACACGGAGAGAGAAAAACGTTTCTCTCTCTCTCTCTCTTCTCTCTCTTCCTCTCTCTCTCTCTCTCTCTCTCTCTCTCTCCTCTCTCTCCTTCTCCTTTTCTTTACTTCTCTTCTTTTTCTTCTTTTTCATCTCTCTCTTCCTCTTCCTGCTCCTCTTCCTCCTCCTCTCCACCCCATTCTCTTCCCCTCCTCCTCCTTCTTCTTTTCTTTTTCTTCTTCTTTTTTTTTTCTTTTTTCCCTTTTTCTTTTTTTTTTTCTTTTCTCTCTCCCTCCTCCGTCCTCCTCGTCCCCTCGTCCTCCTCCTCCTCCCCCTCCTCCCGCCTCCTCGTCCTCCCCCCTTCTCCCCCCTCCCCCTCCTCCCCCTCCTCCCCCTCCTCCTCCTCCTCCTCCTCCTCCTCCTCCTCCTCCTCCTCCTCCTCCTCTCCTCCTCCCCCTCCTCTTCTTTTCTCAATAGGAATAAGAATGAAAAGAACAAAAAACCATTCGGAAAGGTTACGTTTGCTGAGGTTCCCCAGAATTCCACGTGCGTGCGAAATCAATGCAAAGGATTGGTCTTGGGCCGGAAATGGCTACTTTGAAGAATTGTAAGGAGGGGACTCGCGTAGGTTCTTTCTGTTTAAGCGTTGTTACTATTACAATCGTTGTCTTGTCAATGTTGTTTTCCAGTTGCTTTGATTATTATTACTCTAAGTGATGACTTTTTTTTTCTTTTTTTTTAGTATTTGGGAGCTTATTATCCTTCTTTGGTCGTGATAAAAAAAGTATCTCTTATATTTTGATTGATTTTTGGGTATTTTTCATTTCCACGTACAATAGGATACGACGTAAAGACATGAAAGATAATATAGTAACTAAGAGATGGTAAATACGAAAAAAAAACTTTAGTCGATGGAATTCGTTCGTGACGATGATGGTGCAAAAAGAAACGTTACATTCCACTTTCCCGTTCATCCCTCCTTCCCCCTTTCCCACTCCTCTTCCCCCACTCCCCCCGTCTCTACGTCTCTCCTCCCTCCCCCTCCCCCCGCCCAAAGTTTCCCCCTTTTCCCTCCTATTCCCCCCCCTCCCTTTTCCTTACCTCCCTCCAACCCCCCTCTTCTATCCCTTCACCTCCTCGCCCCCCCCACTCCCATCCTCTCTCCTGTTCCCCCCCCTCTCCTTCCGTCCTCTCCCCTCCTGCCCCTTCCCCGCCCCCAACCCCCTTTTTTATCCCCTCTTTTTCCTCTCCCTGCCCTCCTTCCCCCCCTTTCCTCTCCTCCCCTTCCGCCCTTCCCCGCCCACCCCATCCTCTCCCTCCCCCTCCCTCCCTCCTCCCCTCTCCTTCCCCTTTTCCCCCACCCTTGCCCGCCCCCCAAATGTCCAACCCTTTTTTCCCCTTTCCCGGGTGGGAATGGAATGTCCACTGCCACGTAGCCAAAATGCTGGAATTTTTTAAAAATTACCCCAACCTTCTCGTTTATTCTTGTCGGAGAAAAAAATAAAATTTTACGCCACTATAAAAATTTGGTATGCAATTTTCATTCATTTATAATGTTTTTTTAATTCAGTATATTGTCCCCTTTTTTGAGATTAGGGCCCCGCCCTAACAAGTTTTTCTTGTGAAATATTTTTCGCGGGAAAGGTCAAAAGAAAAAAAAATGTGCGCATCTTTTTTGGTGGTATTTAAGGGGTATTAAGATCGTTTCAATCTCCAAATCATTAAAGACGTCATTTTAAAGGGAATCAAAAAAGACTATGATTAAAAAACACAGAACAACACCACACCACACACACACAACACACACCACACACACACCAACACACCCCACACACCACACCACAGAATTAAACCCCGTTCCAAACTCAAGTTATAGTAATTTACATAAAACCAGGCGTTACACCCCCGAAAGAAAGGTTATTATTATATATATATATATTTATATATTATATAATATTATAATATTATATATATATTATATATGTATGGTTTTTTGGGGTGGTGTGGGTTTGTTGTTGTGTGTGTGTGTGTGTGTTGTTCTGGTGGGGTGTGTGTTGTATGATGTTGTTGTGTATTGTTGTGGGTTGTGTGGTGTGTGTGTGTGGGTGTATGTGCATACCCCCAAAACCACATAAAATGTGTGGTATATATATTATATATTTTATATAATATATATAAATTATAATAAAGATTTTTATATATATATATATATCTTAAAAAATTTTAAAATTTTATATTATATTAATTAATATATATTAATATAATATATATATATAAAATTATAAATTATATATAAAATTTTAAAAAAATATATATATATAATAATAATTATATATTACTTTGTATTAATTATAAAATATATACTTTGCTTTTTTTTAAGGGTGGGTTCGCCCTGACCGCCGTGGTCAAGCAGATTTTAATGTTTTTTCATGTTGTGATGCTCTTGGGGAGTACGTGGTGGGGTCCCGTCCTTTCCACGGGGGTGCCGGGGTACCTTTGGGTGATCATTCTCTCTTTTTTATCCGGGCTTGGACCACACCCCCTGGGGGTTGGCCACCCAGTGCTGCTCACCTGCACACTGTGTCAAAATGCAGATGCAAGTGAAATCAATGCATACATACATATTTTTAATATATATTTTAAAAATATAATAATATATAATATTTTTTTATATATATATATATTTATATTAATATTACAACACGCACCCACAACACACACACACACACACCCCACTCATATATATTATATATAATAATTAATAATAATTAAATAATAAAATTATTATTTATATAAAATTACATACAACACCACAACACACACACCACACCACACACCACACACAAACACATACACCCACATTATATTTTAAAAAATATATTATATATATATAAAATTTAAATATATTATATAATATTATATTATATGACATTTGTGCTATTCCGATACTGTATTTGGCGACTACTTGGCCCCATGTTGAATCTGTGTTTACTGGTTCTTTTAAGGGGGTTGCGACCCATGTCCTTGGGGGGAGTTGGTTGGTAATCACTTTTGGGTGGTTCCAGTCTATTCACCCACTAGGTATCTGGGTTTTGATTTCCCCCGTGTATGAAAATCCGTGTGGCCCAGCGCTCGGGGGGAAAATGTGCGTTTGTGAACACCACACCCCAAACGCCACCCCACTCAGATACGCGCAATGTATGTGGGGGTTTTTCTATTACACCACACAGTGTTGTGTGTGTGTGTTAGTGCATACGCATACACATATACTGCACATACACACAACACCACACTCACACACACCCACAACACCCACACACACCACCACACACACAAACAAACACACCACACACACACACACACACCAACACACCCGATATATATTATAATATTTATATAATATATATAATTATATATTATATATATTATATTTATATAACACAAAACACCACCACACCCACACCACACACCACACACACACACCACACAAAACCCACACACACACACACACACACCACAAAAACCCACGCTATGCACACTCCGCACCCACTAGGTCATGCAAACAGCGTTCTCAATTACCCCTTTCCCCACCTCTAATGGGCACTTGTGTATGAGCCGCGGGAGCCATAAGGGGCCTCCCCGCCAACGCCGCCCTTGGACATTGACTTCCCCTCTTAGGCAGCCCCGGGTTTCCCTTTATGGGGGAGGAAGGCTAACAGGGGGGAAGGGTGAGAGGTAAAGTCGGGGGGGAGGGAGGAAAACAAAAGGAGGGGGGAGGAGGAGGGGGGAAGATGGGGGAGGAAACAAAAGAAGGAGTGAGGGAAGGGGGAAAAGGGGGAGAGGGAAGGAGCCAGAAGGGGGGAGAGAAGAGAGGAGAAGAGAAGGGGGGTGGGGAACAAAGGGAAGGGAAGGAGGGGGGGGGGGAAAAATGCAGCCCGGGGTTTACGACCGCTGAGGCCCGCCGCGGTTCGTTCGGTTTTCCCGGCCCGGCTTCGGTCCGGACAAGGACCTCGGGCCCACGGAGGAAGACATGCATACCTCCTGTAAAAGGAACTGTTTGGTTGGCCCAAACTTTTCATACTGGGGGTGGGGCGGGGTTCTGAAGGGTCAAGATGGTACAAGCTGCGATCCGCTGCCCTAAGGGGCGAGGGACGCGGGAGAGGGGCTGCGCCCCCCCATAAATACACCGCCTCCCCCGCACACACACGATAATCACATGAATTTTTGTACACACCCCCCCACCAATACAACCGCATTTACACCACCACCCCCACCAACCACAAAAACACACCCGCCACCAAAACCACCCCAAACACACACCACACACCACAACACACACACCCACAATACAACACACACACAACCAAAACACAAACAAGACACACGCACATACACACCACATTGTATATTTTATGATATTTTGTGTGTGTATTATGTATGTTAACACCCAAAACACGTGTGTGTTGTGTATAAAAATAATATAACATATATTATATAATTAATATATAAAATATATATTTATATATTATACAATATATATATATAATATGAATATATATAATATATAAATATTACACACACACACAAATGAAAACACACACCCACAATAAAACACACCAAAAACCAAACAACCACACACACACAAACACACCCATACACACACACACCCACACACCACACACCACACACCCCCACACAACAAACACACACACACCCACACAATATATAATTATATAAATATTAATAATTTTATATTATATATATTATTTGCGTGTGTGTGTGTGTTGGTGTGTGTTGTGTGTGTGTGGTGTATTGTGTGTGTTTGTGTGTGGGGTTGGTATTACTAAACTACAACATATATAAATTTATATTATTATAATTATATTTATATTATATATTTTTTTTTTTTTTAACTTTAAAATATAATAAAAAAAAGAATTACCTCTGTCAACATCAAATACTATTGAATTTTTTTTTCCCCTTTCTTGAAAAGAAAGAAAAAAAAAAAAGGACAAAAAAATGTGTGGTACACAAACAAAACCACACACACCACCACACAAAACCCCAAAACACCCCACCAATAATATACACACACACACACACACACACACACACACACACACACACACACACTCTCACTGAAAAACCCTTTGACTTAATGTAGAGGAAGAGAAAACACGGCCAATAAAAATTTTTCAGCTTCTATTATTCAAAATACAGCCTTTGTGGAATCATCAAAAATTTTGGAAATTACGATTTATCAGTGATTTTGGCTTATGATATCATTAAATACCACATATACTATACAATATATACTTTTTTTTCTTAAATTTTCTTTTTTTCGAAAAACGGGGGAAAACAAAAACGGGTCACAGAAACCTGAACACGGGGGAAAACCCAAAACAGGCACAAAACACAGAACGGGGAAAAACCGGGATCACTAGAACAAACACGGGATCCAAAACACAAACACGCAACAAAAAGGGGGTCACAGGATACAGAGCCGGCAAAAAACACGAATCACCGAAAAAAGGGAAAAAAAGGATCACAAAAACCGAATACGGGGAAAAAACACGGGGTCACAGAAACACTTTTGTTTTTTTTCCCCACTTTGTTTCTTCGGATTTTTTTTCCCCGCTTCATAAAAATTTTAACATCTTGGGTATTTATTTTTTTTATATAAAGAACGTTCCTCCGCCCTCGAGGGAGTAGGCCTGACAAGGAAAAATATATAAAACAAATAATTAAATTAAAACATATATAACCAAATTTGGGTTCGAACTGAAATGAAGTATCGAAAAAAAAAAAAAAAAAAATAAACAGAGGGTGGGGCGGAAATCTCGTTCCGGTTATATATATTTATAAAATTTATATATTAATATATTATATTTATTTTTATATTAAAATGTTTATAATATCGATTTCTGATTTCAAAAGAACAATAATCGATTACAAAAAATAGTATCGCCCCCTCGCTAAACCCCCCCACCACAACCACACACACACACAGACACCAACCACACAACACACACAAGGTGTGTGTGTGTGTTTGTGTGTGTGTGGTGTGTGTGTTTGAAAATGGTTCCCCTCGCCCTAACAATCTCCCCCTCCCTCCTCCCCCCTCCTCCCCACCACCTAACACCCGGGTGATACGGATGTGAAGAGCGGCGAATATGGCCCGAATTTTTTTTTTTTTTTGAATAAAAAAATCATTGCTTCAAACCCCACACAGCAAATTTTTTT
>NW_023646886.1:0-7471 GCF_015228065.2 Penaeus monodon
CCCCGGCCCCCATCGCCAGTTTGGTAATGTCCCTTCATCTACTGTACCACCATGCTTGAATTCGGGTGGTGACGATACTGTGTTCCGCCCTGGTCGAAACCACGGCTGTTTCCCCAAGATGCTGTATCGCAACCGCTGCAGGTATGCGATATACAACACTAAAAGGGGTTGCTTTCGGGCTGCTTTCTGTCACGTATTAAGTCATGTATCTTTTCCCCGGATGTGCTGGCGATTCTCACTGTCCTTGCCGAAGTATCTGCTGATCGCCTGGGAAACGTTACATGAGGGTAAAATGAGACAATTATTAGAAGAGGATGGGGGGTCTGCTCTTACAAGTATGCTCTTCGCCTTCTTTCTGAGGTTTAACAGGAAGCCTCTGGGATCTTGTTTTTTCATGAAAGAACTAATTATATAGGCAACCTCATCCTCGAGAAATTCAGGGCTGCAGATCGTCAGTGCTCTGACATGGGAAAAAGGGGCGGGTTCGGTGTCTTTACGGATTTGGTCCTCAGTCGAGCGTGCTCTTCGCCTACAGAAAGGGGCGGTAGGGATCCGAGGAAAAGATTGGGGGGTGATTATAAACGGAGTGGTATTGGAAAGCTTGTAGAAAGGAAGGGTCTAAGAGATTAATGAGTGTCATAGATGGGAAAGATTTTGTAAAACTAGTGATAATGACATGCTGTATTCCCACTATTACACTGTTGCTGATACTGAACATGATGAGGATTATTACTATTCTCATTATATTATCATTATTATTGTGGTAATGATAATGATGATATAATAGTATAATAATAATAATAATAATAAAAATAATAATAATGATAATGAAAAAATAATAATAATAATAAAAATGATAATAATGATAATAAAAAAAATAATAATTATTATTATTATTATTATCATTATTATTATTATTATTATTATAATAATAATTTCATTATTATTATTATTATTATAATAATAAAAATAATTATTATTATTATTATTATTATTAAAGTTCCGTGGTAGCCGAGTGGGTTTTAGAGCATCGGAGCACGACGGCAATTTGAGTTCGAGGGTTCGAGTCACCGGGCCGGGCTTGTTGTTCCCCTAACAAGGACCTTCACCTCGATTGTCTCCCGTCTGGGGTCCACAGTCCAGTAGCATGTTCCGTGCCGGTCCCAATTAAACCCCGATGAATGGGCAGGAAGGGCATCCGGTCGTAAAAAGCGTGCCAAACCGTTAGTGAAGATGCGGATAAAAAAAAAAAAAAAAAAAAAAAAAAAAAAAAAAAAAAAAAAAAAAAAAAAATATTATATATATATATATTAAAATATATATATATATTATATATATATCTATAGTATATAATAAATTCTTTTTCCCTTTGCCCTTGTCATTATCATTGTCATTGTCATTATTAGTTATTTTATTGGTATAATTATCATTAGTAGTACAACTAGAAAGTATAGGAACAACAATAACGATAATAGTATAATAATAATGATAATGTGTGTGTGTGTGTGTGTGTGCTGTGTGTTGTGTGTGTGGTGTGTGTGTGGGGTGTGTGTGTGAGTGTGTGTGTGTGGATATAAATGTATATTGTTATCAATATGTAAATATGAATATATACATGTTATCGATAGATATACATGAATGTATACATGTTATCAATATGTATATATTCACATAAAATGATAAAGATAATAAAAAACGATGAGAAGATAGTATGGTGATGATGATAATAATAATAATGATAAAAATAATGATGGTGAGATAACAATAATGGCAATAATAATAATGAAGATGATGGTGATGATGTTTGTAATGATAATGATTTTAAAAAATAGTAGTAGTAGTAAAGTAGTAGTAGTTTTTTTTTAAGTGCCCTCCCACAAGGACTTTGGGCCCGATCATGGATTTCCAGCTTTTTTTGGCAATTTAGAGCGGTGGTTTGCCTTTGGGCCTTCCGCCCGGTGTTTTTATCGAGTCACCATCTCTATTACCCGGGTTTTGGGCGCCACTGACTTGGTAGGCAGGGAATCGAGGTGAAGTTCCTTGCCCAAGGGAACAACGCGCCGGTCAGTGACTCGAACCCTCGACTCAGATTGCGTCGTGACAAACTATAAATATATATGCATTTTGAAATGTCTGTAAATATATATCATAATATAAATATATATTTATATATATAATATATATATATATTTTTAAAAAAAATATATATATATATATATATTATATTATATATAATATATTTATAAAACATGCATAATGCGTACTGCGTACATAATACATTATATACCCAAAAGACAAGCATTATATTTTATAAGTATGTATGTATAAAACATGCATATATGGTCATGCGTACTACTACATATAAAAACTAAATAGCAAACATATACACACCCCAAAACACACACACACACACAATATATATAATATAATATAATATATATATATAATATATTTATATATAATATTATATTATATATATTTTTAATATATATATAATAATATATAATTTTATTTTTAAAAATATACATAATATATTTAATAATAATATATATAATTTTATATATATATATTTATAATATACAAATTTTATTTTCTGTATTAGTCTGTTAAAATACTATATGGTATATATTTGATACATATATTACATATATATTTTAAATATGGAAGTTTCAATACCAATATATGTTTGTGTATATTAATAAATGATATTAAAATTTTATATATTATATATAATTTTATATATATTATAAATATATTATAAAATAAGTATAGCATATATATAATATATAATAAATTTTAATAAATATATTTATAATATTTTATTTATTTATTTAATATAGTAATGCCACACACACACACCACACACACACACACACAAACACACACACACACAACACACACATATATATATATATAATTTTATATTATTTTAATTTTAAATATATAAAATATATATATATATACATATGAATAAATAAAAAATTATAAATATATTATATATATTATATAATATATTTTATTATATATAATATTATATATAATTTATATTATGTCGTGTGTGTGTGTGTGTGTGTGTGTGTGGTTGTGTGCATGGCAAAATTCCCGTTATTATCATCTTTTTATCATAATTATAATTTTTAAATTTAAATTAAACATAAAATTTCTTTTTATCGTTATCATCATCACATTTTGGATTTTATTCCAAAAGCTAATTTTTTTCTAATTTTTTTCAACTTTTTCGATTTGGGATTTTTTTTTTTTTCCTTTTTTATTTTAATTTAAAAAAAATAATAAAAATATAATAAAAATAATAATAATAATGATAATGAAAATAATAAAGATTAGTATAAATTAAAACATCAAAAGTTTCCAAAACTCTTTTTTTCACTTTTATCATCATTACTTCATGATTAATAGAATTCTGGTAATTATTATTTATACCCTTTAAAAATTCCCGAACTCAAATTTAAAGGAAAAAAAAGTCATTTTTGGGGCTATTCTCTAAAGGCATATTTTTGCTAGATTTTTTCCCCTTTTTTGACTTTTTGGGATTTTTTTTCTTTTTACCTTTTTTTTATAAATATGGAAACAATCCTGTATTTTCACATTTTTATCAGATTAATCATTATTATCGTTTCATCACTCATTTCATCATTATCATCACATTATCATCATTTTTGCAAAATTTATCATCATTATTGCAAATTATCATTATTATTTCAATTTTGCGTTATAATATATTTTTTTAATCTATACTAATAACAACTACAAAAATAAAAGTAAAAACAATAAAAAAAAAATAATAATGTTTTTATAATAATTTTTTTAAAATTTTTTTAATTAAATCGTTATTACTGTAACTATTAGTTTTGAAAATTATTTTTTCAATTTTACTCCAGTAAAAAAATAATAAATATAAACTAAAATATTTAAAAACAATTTATAACAATTATTACTTTAATTTAACTTATGATTATTTTTATTTTTATTATTACATTTAAATATTTTTTTGACAATAATATAATAATTAAAGAATAAAAATAAAAAAATAATATAAAAAAAATAAAAATAAAAAATAAAAATAAAAAAAAAATAAAAAAATAATTAATAAAAATAAAAAAATTAAAAAATAATATAAAATAATAATAATATAATAATAATAATAATAATAAATAAAATAATGATAAACAATAAGAAGAAAATAAAATAATAATGATAAAAATAAAAATATTAATAATCATCAAAAAAGTTTTCCAAATTTTCTTTTTTTCACTTTTGTAAACTTTTGTCATATTAATAGAATTTGGTAATTTTTATATTTTTACCCCCCTTAATTGCCAGAATCATCAAATGAATGGAAAAAACGTCATTTTTGGGGTCGATCTAAAAAAGGGTATATTTTGCAGTTTTTGTGCTTTTTCGACTTTGGGTTTTTTCTTTTACCTTTTTATTTTATAGGACACAATTCCTGTTATTATCTATTTTTATCATGATTTTCATCATTTTTACGTTACATTTTCATTATCATCATTTATATATCATTATTATCATTATTTCAATTATTACACAAATTTCATTTTTATCTTCATTTTTGCAATTTTTGCAGTTTTAAAAAAAAAATTTTTTTTTTCACTATACTAATACAAAAACAATAATAAAGTAATTTCAATATAATCAAAAAAAACGTTTTTTTTTTTAATTATTTAATCAACTTTAAAAAATTCGTTTTACTGTATTATTTCTGTTATAATAATTTTTTTACTTTTACTACCAGTAAAAATAATAATAAGATATAAAAATAAAATATTAAAACAATATTATAACAATTTGTATTATTATAATTTACTTTTTATTATTTTGGGTTTTTATTTCAGTTTTATATTTTTGGCAATAATATAAAATTAAAGTAATAATAATAAAAATATAATAAAATGATAAAATAATATAATAATAAAATAATAATGTAACAATAAAGAAATGTAATAAAATTAATAACTCAAAAGTTATCCAAATTCTCTTCATTCTCACTTTTTTCATCTTATTGTCATGATTAATAGAAATTTTGGGAATTATATCATTATTTCCCTAATAATTTTCCAGAAACATCAAAGAAGGAAAGAAGGGAATTTTGTAGTTTATTGTTTTTTTTATTTTTTTTTTTTACCTTTTTTTTTTATATATGGACCCAATTTTCCCGTTTTATCATCTTATTATCATGATTTTCACATTATTATCGTTATCATCTTACATCTTAATCATCCTTACATATTATTGCAATTTTTATCATCATTATTTCAATTATTATCATATATTGCAATTAAATTTAAGTTATGATTCATTTTACATCCCTAGTATAAAAATACAATTAATATAAAAACAATAATAATAAACATAAAAACGTTCTTAAAAATTATTTTATCATTTTTTAATTAATATCTTTTTACTGTAATTATTCTGTTATAATAAATTTTACAATTACCCACCAGTAAAAAAACAATAAAGATAATAAAACAATAATAAATTTTAAAAACAAATTTTTTTAAAAATTTGTATTATAATTAAATTTATTATAAGTAATAAAATAAAATAACAATAATAATAATAATAATAATAATAATAATGATAATAATAATAATAAAAATAATAAAATGATATAATAATAATAAAAATAATAATAATAATAAAAATAATAAAATAAAAGATAATAAAAGATAATAAATGATAATAGCATTTTTTAGTCTACTCTGAAAAAAGGGTATATTTCGCTATATTTTGCCACCTTTTTTTGACTTTTTTGGATTTTTTCTTTTTCTTTTTTTTTATTATATATGGAAAAAATTTCCCGTTATTATCATCATTTTTATCATGTTTTCATCATTTTATCATTTATTACATTTTTAAAATATTTTTTTTGGCTATAATACTAATAATTAAAATAAAAATGTAAATAATAATAATGATAATAATAATAATAATAATAATAATAAAATAAAAATAAAATAATAATAATAATAAAATAAAATAATAAAAAATGATAAAAAAATGAAATAGTATAATATTAAATCATCAAATATTTTCCAAATTTTTTTTATTCTCCTTTTTTCTCATTTTTAGATTTAAAAAAATTCTGATAATTATTTCATTTTTACCCAATAATTGCCAGAAACATCAAATGAAAGGAAAAACGGGGCATTTTTGGGGTCTCTCTCAAAAAGGGGATATTTCGCTAGATTTTTTCCGCATTTTCGACTTTTGGGATTTTTTTTTTTACCTTTTTTATTATATATACACAATTCCGTTATTATCACTTATTTCATGATTTTCATCAAGCTATCGTTATCATCATTATTAAACACATGATTTCATTTTTATCACATTATTGCAATCTTTTCATCATTATTGGAATTATTTTATTTTTATTGCATTATTTTCCAGTTATAATATATATTTTTTCATCTATAATAATAAAAACTACGATAATTTACTAATAACAAATAATAACAAAAATAAAGTTTTTATAACAATTATTTTATTCTTTTTAAAAAATATCGTTTTTACGTAATTATTACTGTAAATAATTATTTTACAATTATCTACCAGTAAAAAAAAATATATAATAACAAACAAATATTAAAAACAATTTATAAAAAATTAGTATTAATAAATTTTACTTTTTCATTTTATCATTATTATTATTTATTATTTCAGTTTTAATATAATTTTTTTGGGAATAATCTAATAATTAAGTAATAATAAAATAATAAAATAAAGTAATTAAAAAATTTAAAAATAATAATAATAAAAATAAAATAAAAATAATAATTAATAAAAATAAAATGTAATAAAGAAAAAAGACGAGAGAGGAGAAAGCAAAAAAAGAGAAGAAAAAAGTTTCATAAAAAAGCACCCGGGAAAAGGCCAACAAACTGTACCGCCACCCAAAAACTTTTGGGTCAACCACTAATCAAAAAAAATTAAAAAAGAAAAAAAAAAAGAAAAAAAAACCACAAAAAATCCGCATACCTGAACCGTCCCCCAATACCCCCACCTCCAAAACATCATGGGCCAGGACTGGGTTTTAACACCACATAAAAAAAGTCCTTTAAAAAACAATTGGCCGACCTCGACCTTGGGGGACGGGGGTTCCGGGGACTTCAAAAATTCCTCCCCTAACACAGTAAACACCCATCAGAAAAATCTCACACAGACCCCATCTCACCCCGCCACCCACAGCCGGACTCGACCCACAGGACGAGTCAGAGACCGAAATCTTCACTGCACCCCAAAAAAACCAACACCCAAAACCCAAAGCCCAAACCCCCCACCCACACAATCACCTACACGACCACACACCCCAAAAGCCCAACACCCAAAAAAACAAAGAACACAATCAGTAAACCCCAAAAAACTGTACAGCAAACCAAAAGACGACCTTTCGACTCGAGGGGGATGATCATCCCTTCCCCAAGGG
>NW_023646887.1:0-7470 GCF_015228065.2 Penaeus monodon
TCATTAAAAAAAAAAAAAAAGGGGTAAAAAATGTTACTTTTTCTTATTTACAAAGGAAAAAACTGGGTTTTTTCTTTATTTTTTTGAAAAGAAAAAAAATTGGGGGAAAAATTGGAATTGGGAAATTTTTAGAAAAAAAAAAAAAAAACGTCCGTTTTTTTAAAATTTTTTTTTTTCAATTTAGGGAATTAAAAAAAAAAAACATAAATCAAAAAGAATTTTTTACATGAAATGGGGGGGGAATTTTAAAATGGAAAATAATAATAAAATCAAAAAAAGTTTTGTTTTACAAAGAATAAAATTAACATAAATTTAAATAAAATTTAAATTTTTAGAAAAATAAACATACATTACATAAACCATTTTAACTCTTTACATACATACATAACAACATAAACATTAAAAAATTTTTTACAATAGAATAAAAAATATATAAAAATTAATTATATATAATATATAATAATAATAATATATATTAATAATATTATATAATATATATAATATTTAAAAATATATATATTAATAAATATATATTATTATAATATATAATATAATTATTTTTTTATTTTTTATATATAAATAAATTATAATTTTACGTGTTGGGTTTTGGGGAAATATTATATAAATATATTTATTAATTATATATATTTTAAAAATTATTATATTATTTATAATAATTATTATTATATATATATTATATATTATATAATATTTTATTTTATATATTATTAATATATATATTAATACCTACATATAGGTATAATAAAAATATATATTGTGTTGTGTATATATTTAAACCCCCCACAACACCACACCAAAATATAATATAGGCACGCAACCACCCCCACTCGCCTTTCTTTTTGCTCTCTCTTCTCTGCTCTCTCCCCCTTTTCCTCCTCTCTCTCCCTCTCTCCTCTTTCCCCCTCTTCCCCTCTCCCTTCTTCTCTTTCCCCTCTCCCCTCCCTCTTCCCTCTTCCCTCCTCCTTCCTCTCTCCCTTCCCTCCCCCTTCTCCCTCTCCCTCTCCTCCCCTCTTCCTCTCTCCCTCCCCCTCTCTCTTCTCTCCTTCTCTTTCTCCTTCCCCCTTCTTCTTTTCTATCCTTTTTCTCTCTTTCCCTTTTCTCTCTAAAACCTTTCCCCCACCTCCTCTTCCTTTCTTCTCCCTTCTTCCCTTCTTCTTCTCTTTTCCCCCCTCTTCCCCCCCCTCTTCTCTTTCTCTCTCTCTCTCCCTTCTCTTCTCCCCTCCTTCTCCTCTTCTTAATTTTTATATTTTTTTTTTTCTATATATTTTAATTTTATATTATTATAATTATTTTAAAATATAAAAATAAATTTATAAAAATATTATTAAAATTTATAATAATTAAAAATTTTTTAATAAATATTTTAAAAATTTAATAATTTTTAAATGGAAAAAAAAAAAATTTTTTTTTTCCCGTGTTTTTTACTTAGGGAAGGGAAAAAAAAAAACCAAAAAAACTTTAAAAATTCCTTTTCCCCCCCCCCCCTGAAAGGGGGAATCCCGGGGGGGATTCGGAAAAAAATGTTATCTCATTTTTTTAGTAAATTTTTTTTTTTTTTTTTTGTGGGGGTTTTTTTCCTATTTATTTTTATAAAATTTTTTATATAATATATTTTTATATAAATATTTTTATAATTAATAATATATAATATATAATATTTATATTTATATATATTATATTTTTTTATATTTTATTATATATATTTAAATATTTTTAATTATTTTATTATATTTTTACCCCCACACACCCTTTATGCCCAAAACACCCCCCACCACCCCCCCCCCCCCCCAAAACCACCGGCCCCCACCCAACCCCCCACACCACCCCACCCCCAAAACCCAACACCCCACACCACACACCCACACCCACAAACCCCCCCAAACCCCACCACAACCGGGCACGCCCCCGCCCCCCCGGGCACGTGTTATATATATTATTTAATATATAATTATTTATTTATATATTTTAAAATATATATTATATTTAAATATAATATATTATTATTTTACATTACAAATTTATACACACCACCATACCACCACCCCACACCCCCCACCCCCAACCCCAAACCCCACCCAACCACACCAAACACCCACACCCAAAAACACCACACCCCCAAACCCCCCCCCCACCAACCCCCCCACCCCAAAAAAAAAAAAAATTATATAATATTATAAAATATAAAATAAAATTTTTATATATAATTAATAATTTTATAAATAAAAATTTTATTTAAAAATTTATAATAATAAATATTTGGGTTTTGTTTTTTTATATATAAAATTTTTTTATATTAATATTAAAATTTATATTTATTATAATATTATTTTATTATATATATTAAAAACATATAAATTATTTTAAAATATATTATATTTAAATTTTATTTTAAATATATAAAAATATTTTATTTTTAAAAAAAAGGTTTTTTATATTAATTTAAATAATATAATTTAAATAATATAATATATATTATTATTTAAATAAAAATTTTTAAAATATAATATGATGTTGTTTATAATAAATATAATCATAATAATATTTATATAAATTTTTATATTTTTAAAAATATATATAAAAAATAATATTTTATTTATAAAATTAATATAATAAAAATAAAATTAATAATAATTATAAAATAATTTAAAATTAAATTTAAAATTTTAAAATTTTTAATTATAAAATATATAATTTATATAAATTTTAAATTTTTTTATTAATTATAAAAATATTTTAAAACATTAAAAAAAAACTTTTTTTCATAATATATAATAAATAATATAATTTTAATAATTTATAATAATTTTTTATAATATTAATATTAAAATTTAAAAAATTATTAAAAGTAAAAATATATTTTATAATTTATTAAAAAATTTTAAAATTTAAAATTATATAAATTTAATTTTTTATTATTTTATAAATAATATTTATTAAAATAAATTATATATTATATAATATTTTAAATTTTAAAAATTATATATTAAATTTTTTGGGGTTGTGTGGTGTTGTTTGTGGTGTGTGTGTGGTGGGGGGTTGGTGTGTGTGTTGGTGGGGGGTGGGTTGTGTGGTGTTGGTGTTTTTATGTGTGTGTATAATGTTATATATATTTATTATTTTAAAAATTTTATTAAAATATATATTATATAATTAAATATAAAATTTAAAATTTTTTTTTGTTGTGTTGTGGGTTTTTGGGGGTTTTGTGTTTTTTTGTGTTTTTGTTTGGTGTTGTTTGTTGTGGTTGTGTGTGGTGGGGTTTTGTAAAGTTTTTAAATATATAATTTTTATATTTTAAAAATTATAAAATTATATATATTTTAATATTTAAATATTATATAATATATATATAAAATTTTTTTTTTTTAAATTAAAATTATTAATAAAATTTTATAAATTATATTTATATATTTTATATATTTAAAAAAATATTAAAGTATATATATATTTCTCTATCTCTCCCCTCTCTTTTTTTTTCTTTTCCTTTTTTTTCTCTCACTATTTTTAAACTCCACGAAAATTTTTCAGTTTTAAAAATTTGTAAATTATTGTAAAATTTGGGGTTTTTGAAAAATTTTAATCAAAAAAATTAACGTTTTTTACATTCAGGTTTTTTGGGGAAATTTTTTTTCCCCTTTCAATAAAAAAATCCGGGAAAAAAAAGTTTAAAAAAAAATTTTGGGGATCGTTTTTTTTTTAAAAACCCGTCTTTTTTTAGGGGGGTCGATTTCCCCTCGGGAAAAACGGGGTTTAAAGCCAAAATTTTTTAAAAACATCGATGGGCATCGGTAACGGGGCTTAGGGGGCCAAAAATTTTTTGAGTTTAAAGGGGCCATTCACTTTTGTGTTTTTTTGTGTGGGGTTTTTGTTTTATAATTTATTAAAAATTTTTTAAATATTATAATATATAAATTTTTTATAAATTATAAATTTTAAAAATTTTATACATAAATTTTATAATATTAATTTTTTTTATAAAATTATATTTTATAATAAATTTTTTAAAATATATATATAATATTAAAAAAAATTTATATATAAAAATTTTTAAAAACCCAAACACCCCACCACACAAATATATTAAAGTAATTTATTTATATATTTTTTAATATATATATAATTATAAAATATATAATTTTATATATAATATATATTTTTAAATTTTATTTAAAAATTTTTTATATTTAATATATATATTATATAAAATTATAAATATTATTAATTTTTTAAATAATTATAATTAAAAATTATAAAACCCCTAAATTACACCACCCAAATACGCAAAAACCCTTAAAAAATGTAAAGTATTTTATGTTTTCTGTATGTATGTTTTTGTGTTGTATTTTATATTTTAAAAATTAATTTTAATAATTAATAAAATTAAAATATATTTAAAATTTTATTATTTACAAAAATTTAAAATAAGACAAAAAATTCCCCCCTTTTTTGGGGGGGAAATTTTTTTTTTTTTTTTTAAAAAAAAAGAAAATTCGCCGCGAATGCCCCCCCAGGGGGCGGGCGGGGGGAAAATTTAAATTTTAAAATAATCAAAAACAGTTTTTCTATGTTTAATTTTTTTGTCGTTCCTTTGTTTCAAAAATCGCTTTTTTTCCCCCCTAAAAACCTTTTCCCCCCGAATTTTCCGAATTTTTTTTCTTTTAAAAAAGCAAAAAAAAAAACCAAATTAAAAAAAAAAAAAAAAATAAGCGTGGGGGGGGGGAACCCCGGTTTTGCGGAAAAACGGGTTTCCCCCCCGCCCCCCGGGGCGGGGCCTCGCGTCTACGGTCCCTTTTAGGGGTTTTTTTCTGTTTTCTAATAAAGTCAAAAAAATCTATGAATGGTTATAGAGGAAAAAAAACCCCAAAAATTTTTTCATTTTTTCAATAAAAATTCGTTTTTTTAAAATTTTAAAAAAAAAAAAAGAAAAATATATAAAAAAATTATTTTTTTTTGGATTGGGGGAAAATTCCCCGGATTTTTTCAAATTCCCCCGGAAAAAGTTTAAAAAAAAAAAGGGAAAAAAATTAGCGGAAAAAAAAAATACATTGGCAGGTACATGCAAATTAACATAAAAAACAAATAAAAATATTAATATATAATTTATTTTATTATATATTATTATTAAAAATTATTTTTATATTAAATTTTATAATTTTATATTTTTTGTGTGGTGTGGTGTGTGTTGGGTGTGTGTTTGGTTTTGGTTTGGTTGGGGGGTGTTTGTGTGGGGGGGGTTGTGGGTTTTTTTGGGGGTTTGTGTGTTTTTTTTTCATTTTATTTTTGGTGTTTGTGGGTTTTGGGATATGTTATTTTTTATATTAATATATATATATAATTATAAATTTTATTTTAAATTTTAAAAATATAATAAATTTAAAAATTTTTTAATTTTATGGAAAAAAAGGGAAAAAAAAAACCCCAAAATAAAAGTAAATTATTAAAATTTTTAAAATTTTTTTTGTTTGTGTTGCCTGTTTTGTGGGATATTTTTTTTTTTTTATAATATTTATAAATTATATAAAATATTTAAAAAATAATATATATATATATATATATATTTTTATATTAAAATAATTATAAATTTATTATTTATTATTAATAATATTAAAAATTTAAAAATTTATAAAAATAATTAAAAATTATAATATATATATTAAAAGGGAAAAACCCCCCGCCCACAAAAAGGGGAAAAAAAAATTTTTAAAAAAAATAAAAAAAAAAAAAAAAATATTTTTTATATCAGTTAAAAAAAAAAGATACTGGTTCCATTTCTTTTCTGTGGAATTTTCCTTTTTTTATCCTTTTTTAAAAAGGGAAAAAATTTTTTTTTTTTTTTTTATTTTTATTTTTTTTTTTTTTTTATTATTAATTTTATTATTTAAAATTTTTAAAAATTTTTTATTATTTAATTTTTATTTTTAAATATTTAAAAATTTTTTATTTTAATTTATTATAAATTTTTATATAAATATAGGGGACCGGTTGCGAATGGTTAGAGGTCGGACTCCAAGACTGATTAAAGACGGTAAATCGGGGTTTTGGGTTTTTCGGGGGTTTTACCGGCCGCGCGTTGTTTTCCCTTCGGCAAAGGGAACTTCAAACCTCGATTCCTGCTTAGCCCGCTTGGGTTTGGTCAAGCCACTCAAGTCAAGTGCCGGGTAAAATTGAGATGGTGACTCATAAAAAAAAAACAGGCGGAAAGGGCCAAAAAGGAAAAAACCCCCGCTCTAAAATTTGGGGCCCGGAAAAAAAATCAAAAGGAAGCCCCCTGATCCGTTCAAAGGCCCGCGTGGGGCCGGGAAAGGTTAGGGGGCGTCCGGGAAACCAAGACTTGCCCACGACCCCGGGAATTGAATTCGAAGGGTTTTTCGAGGGGCCCCACCGACCGGGCCCCGGTTGTTTTCCCTTGGGCAAGGAACTTCATCGAAATTTTTCCTTAACCTAGCCACTGGGGGCCCAAAGCCCAGCCAAAGTCAGTGCTTCCCCCCAACCCGGGGTAAATAGAGAGAATGATTTACCTAAAAAAAGGTACCACCGGCCAACTCTCCGGGAAAGGGGAACTGGGGGGGAACCCTACCACGTACCTCACTCCAAGGGGCATCACAAAAAATAAAAACTTCAATTAAGTTTAATCATTGCTGTGACCACCGGCCCTCAGGACATGGGAACCCTACCGTTAAAAGATTTATTATATAATACATATACACAAAAACAAATTTAATTATATATTTTAATATATATTATATATATATTTATAAAATATTAATAATATAATATAATAAATACAACTAATACCCTATATATATACAAAAAATTAAAATATATATATATATATATAAAATTATAATAAAAAAAAAAAAAAAAAAAAAAAAAAAAAAAAAAAAAAAAAAAAAAAAAAAAAAAAAAAAAAAAAAAAAAAAAAAAAAAAAAAAAAAAAAAAAAAAAAAAAAAATATATATATTAATATTATTAAAAAAATGTTAATATATTTTTATTAATATATTATAATATAATATATTATAATATTTATATATTAAAGTAAAATATATATATATTTAAAATATTATATATATATATTTTTATATATATAAATATATTTTAATAAATTTATGATTTTTAAAGAAGTGTCTTTTTTTGGGGCCCGTCAGCCTTGCGAAGCCTCGTTCCCAAAACTCATGTTTTTTGGGCAAAAGGGGGCCTTTTGGCAAAAAACCCAAAAGAACACATAAAAAACCAAGTGTAAAAAGGAAAAGCACAGCAGGGGTTTGTACAGTTGTTCCCCCCGGTCAGTAAAGAAAAAAAAAAAAGAAAAAAAAATAAACAATATTTTTAATGCTTGTTTTCTAGCAATGCAAAATTATGTCCCCCCAGGATTTAGACCCCTGCATCCCTCTAACCAGGCAAAACTTTTTCCCTCAAAGGGAAAATAATTCGGTAACATTTTTTTTA
>NW_023646888.1:0-7469 GCF_015228065.2 Penaeus monodon
AAATTTTTTTTAAAAAGAATTAATTTAAAATTTTTAAAATTTTTTAATAAAAAATTTTTAAAAAAAATTTTTTTAAAATTTAAAATTTTAAAAATTTTATTAAATTTAAAAAAATTTTTTTTAAAAAAAAATATTTTTTAAAATTTTAATTTTCATTTTAATTTTTAAATTTACAATAAAAATATAAAATTTTTTAAAACATAAAAATTTAAAAAAATAAAAAAATTTTTTATAAAAAATAATTATAAAAAATTTAAAAAAAAGAAATAAAAAAAAAAAAAATAAAAAAAAAAAAAAAAAAAAGAAAAAAAAAAAAAAAAAAAAAAAAAAATTTTTTTTTTTTTTTTTTTTTTTTTTTTTTTTTTTTTTTTTGATAAATTTTTTTTTTGAAAAAAAAAAAAAAAAAAAAAAAAAACTATTTTCATTCATAAACAAATAAAAAATTTTTTATACTTTAATTTTTTATAATTTATTTTAAACAAAATATTTTTATACTTTCTCTAAATTATAAAATTTTTAAATAACATATTAAATAAAATTTTAATAAAAAATATAAATAATAAAATTAATTAATAAATTTTTTTTTAAAATATAATTTAAATTTAAAATTTTTATTTGTTTAAAATTTATTAAATTTTTATTTAAAAAATTTAATTTTATTAATTATATTATTTTTAAATAATAAAATAAATTTATAAAATTTTAATATATTAATAAAATTAATTATATATATAATTTTTTTTTTTTTACATATTCTTTTTTATTAATTAAATCCAATAATAAATTCTTCTTCTTACTATTAAAAAATTAAATTCTCTATTATTTCTATACAAAACCCTTCTTAATTATATATATACAAAAAAATAACAAATAATATTTTTAAAAAATAATATATTTAATTAAAAACTAAATTCCCCTATCTAACAAATTATATAAAAAATAATAATTTTTTTTAAAATTTAATTGTTGGTGTGGGGGTTTGGGTTGTTTTAAAATTAAAAAAAAAATATAATAATTTTTTGGTGGTTTTTGGGTTTTTGTTTTTGGTGGGTTTTTTTTTTTTTTTTTTTTTATATATTTTTAATATTTTTTATAATATTTAATAATTAATATATTTGTTGTTTTTTTTTTTATATTTTATTTTAATTATTTATTATTATATTTATTATTTTTTTATATATTTAATAAATTTATATTATTATTTTTATAAATTTATATATTAATAAATTATATATATATATATAGATAATATATATAATATATTTTTTATATATTATATTATATATTATATATATTGATATATATATATAATAATAATAATAAAAAATAAAATAATATATTATAATATATAATATAATATAATTAAAATTATTTATATTAAATTATGTAATATATTTTATAAATATTTTTATATTTAAAAATAGATTTAAATTTTAAATTTTTAATTTTATATAATATAATATTATTTTATTTTATTTTTATAAAAATTTATATATTTATTATACAATAAAACAAAATTATTACTATTATATATATTTTATATATTTTATATATAAATATATATATATAATATATATATATTATATATATATATATATATTATATATATATATTTTATAATCCCTCCCGTTTTCAAGAGCTGTGGTTTGTAAAAACTTTGAAATCCTTTGTTTGTTTCTGTGCAAAAAATTTTAAAATGTTTTTTTTTTCTATTTAAACAACAAACTTTCTTCACATTTGAAATCATTATTCTTAAAAAAAAAGTTAATTTATCTTTTACTGCGTTGTTTGGAAGTTCACAAAATTCACGTTTTTGAAATACACGGTGAATTAGGTGTGCACTGTATTCTATACAACCTCTTCATTTTGCGCTGTCTATTTTCTTTTGTATTCTGGGTGCCTGAAGATTACAGTAAGCAGTGTATGTGTTAAGAAACCCAAATAAGTTAGATTTGTTTTCCCTTTGTTTTAATAAATTTTAATTTAAAAGGGAAAAAACCCCCCTCTCACTCCTGGCATTCAAATTAATATAACTTTTACATATGTACAATCTCTTTAGAAACACACCATCCTATAATACATATAATTTATTTTTTTTCCCTTACCTTAAAAGGAATTTTGATAGAATTCTGATTTTTTTTTTTCACAAAGATTACTATACTAAATTCAATGAAAATTTTTTTATTCAAATAAAGAAATTTGTTATAAAAAATCCTCTGTCGAGGAAATCAAAAAAAGAATTTAAATGTGTAACTGATCTTTTAAATGAAACAAACTTGCTGTTTAATTTAAATTTTATGTGCTTTTATGATTTCTCTCATGAAAAGAAACCTTACCCTTTCTAATGCTTTTGTTGGTTTCCGAGCAAAACTTTTTGTAGCCCTAAAAGTTTGAAGAGCGCGTCTCTTACACAGAGACGCTTAGATAAAATCAAGCTGCTAAATGTGAAAGTAAAACCCCAAGTTTTTTCAATTTTGTTTATGCAATAAAAGGGATAGCTGTTCAATTTATCATAGGAGATGCATTTGTGTTCTTCAATTTTTCTTTTGGTTGTTTCACACCTCCAGGTTCGGGAAAAGCGACGGAACGATCCAAAGCGGGACAAGACTGCCGCTGTTGGACGACTTCAAATCAGTGGTGTAGGGAACTCATGTATGTATGGGGGGTTTTAAGTGCGGGGTCACAACCCCCTTAAGTTTATCACCCGCCCCAAATTACCGGGGGGACCCCGTTTTCAAAATGTCAAGAGTTATACTCGGTCGGTTTTAAAAAATTGGTGTATAACTGTTTGTGATTTGATTTATTATACAAAAATTTTATATGTGAGTTGGATATTATCCTATAACGGGGTTTTCGATTGTCATTAGGCGGGTATGGCTGCAGCTGTGGGGGCCCCAGCAAAAAGGTTTTTTCAAATATTAACCCTTTTTTTTAAAAGTGGTCCCTGTTTGTGCGCTCATATTTGAGATCAGGGCCCCATTTTGAGATCTTTTATTTGGAAAAAGGGGTTTGGCTCCATCTGATGGGGCCCAAAATTCATTAGCTTTGGGGGTCCCAAAAAGTATTCGGGCACTGCATATTATTTTTTTTTTCACATCCATCATTTGTTTTCCTTTTTGATTTGTTTTTTTCCCACTTTTTTCCCTAGTATTCTCTCTCCTCCTCCCCTCTTCCCCTACTCCTCTCTCTCTCTCCTCTCCTCCCCTCTCCCTCCTCTCCTCTCCTCTCCTCTCCTCTCTTCTCCCTCTCTCCTCTCTTTCTCCCCTCCCCTCCCCCCCCCCCTCCCCCCCCTCTCCCCTCCCCTCTCCTCCCCTCCCCCTCCCCTCTCTCTCTCTCTCTTCTCCTCTTTTTTCCCCTTTCTCCACTTCCCCTCCCTCTCCTCCTCTCACCCCTCTCTCTTTTCTTTTTCGTCTCTCCTTCCCCCCCCCCTTTCCCTTTCCCCACTTTTCCCTTTACTAAATATATGCTTTCCTAACACCACGCCGTTCAGCCTTATTGCTTCCTTTTGAGGTAGTAATGAATATAACTAAAAGGGTCCTTGATTGCAGGTGCGGAATCCTTGGATTACCTACCACAAAAAAGCAGAATCATCCACACAGACATCAAAACCGAAAATTCCTTGTTGTGTGGATGAGTCTACATCAAAAAACTTCTTATGAGGGAACCCAGTGGCAGAAAATGGGACTAAAACTACCTGGTTCTTTGGGGGAAGTTCTGCTGTTGGTTAAGGGAGGGAAATTTTAGGCATAAGACTGGGAAATTGCTTATGCTTGTTTTTCTTTTTTCTCTATGTAAGGGTATTACTATTGTTATTGTTATGAGCAGGAACATCATTGCTATTTTCCATGTTGTCGTTGTTCAGATTTAAAGGGGGTCCAAAATAAAGTTGGGTGATAAAAATTTTGGGGGTTTCTACATTATATGCTTTTATAGTGTTTACTTGGGAGTGATTTTTGCTTTTTTTTTATGCCTTCATATTTTGTCATATCAGATTAAGGAAACCCTTCTTCTAGGTCGAGAAAGGTAGAAGATACATTTATTATTTCCCAAAGTTTTGCAGCTGGAAAGTAAATTTTAAACTAGTAGCATGTATAATGTTTTTTTATATTTTTTTGTGAAAGATTTTTCACACTTGCTTCATAATGTGTTCTAACGTACATCCCTGGATCTGTAATTTAAATATTTTCATGTTTATTTTTATTTTATTTTTTTTTTTTCTACATTCATAAAAGTTACTATAATTTCTTAAAAATTTTACCCAGTGTTCAAAGCACACATATAAAACGAAAAATCACGAAGCATTATAGCAAAGGGTGGTAACAGCTCAAAATCAATTTTTGAAAAAAAGTAAAAACACTTGTATCCTCCACCCGGTGGCCCGGCCCAACCGTGAGCAAAAGAGAGGCGGAATCTCCCTGCCCCTCCTTGGAAATCCCCAGCTGCAAGAGGATCCCTTGGCAATCAGTTTTCTGAAGCATGTTTCGTTGTCTTAGGGGGCGAAAAAAAGAGCACTTTTCCCCAGGGGAACTGGGAGGGGGAAAGGGGGATATGGCTGCCTTTTTCCCTTGCATGATGAAGTCCACCCCCCCCCACTTCTGTTTCCCCCCCAGTTTTTCTTTCATCGTCTTGTTTTTTTTCCCTTTTTTTTTATGTCTTAATGATTTCTTTTTATATATTTTTGTTTATTTTAGGTGGAATGGCTCTTTTCCTCTTTTTTGGATTTTGTTTTTTTCAAGTTATCTCTCAGTATGTTTGGTATCTCTCTGCTACTCCTTGGTTTACTGTGTTAAGAAAAAAAAAAAGGAAGACATTTATTGTCCGTCTCCCCAAATGAGCACTCCCAAAAACTTACCTCAGCCGATCCAAATCCCAAAAAGTCAAAATAAAAAAAAAAACTAAGAAAAAACAAAGGCAAAACAGGCATTGCTGGAGAACCAAAAAGGGAACTGAGGAACTAAAGAGAGGGGAAACACGTCTAGCTCTCGGGGTTGCGCTGCACACGCCAAACACTTCTGGGAAGTAGGCTCACACTGCTCAGCTGGGGGTATGGAAGCAGTGGTAGCTTTTTGATTTGTGTGGCATTTATGCCTTTTGAAAAGGAGTCTGATTGGTTTTATTTGTTTATTTATTTTTTGGTACTTTATATTTTATTTATTTTTTTCTATATATTCACTAGTATGTAAAATAATTTAACATCAGATATCTTTTAAAATTTGGGAAAATTTTAAGATTGTTTAAAAAGAATTAGATAAAGTATAAATTTCTAGTTTAAAAAAATTCCTTTTTTCAGTAGTTATGTAATCAAATATGATTCTTCAAAAAAAAAAAACTATTTTATTTGTTCAAATTCCTTACTAATTCAAATTTATACTTATAGTGCTAAATAATGACCAAATTTAGAAGAGAGCAGCACTATGGAACCCAACCAAAGGACAGCAAACGACAAGCCACCCAAAATGCTGGAGAGGGAAAACCCTAAAAATTTAAATAGGGGACCTTCACAAAAAAATGCAGCCTCCACCAAAGCTACCCCCAGCCCACCTAATCACCCCAACCCCCACCCAGAGGGGGAGGGACAAAAGAAACTTGGGGGATGTTGGGCTGTACACTTGTAGTTTCGGCTAACTTTTTTAATTAGGGGGGAATTTTCTTTGTATCAAGGGGTTATGTCTGTGTGAGGGGTTTCAGGGTTCAGTTATAGGTTCAGTAGGTTGCCTGGGAAAAAGGTAGACCCATAAAATTTGTTTTATTAACAAGGTTGATATTTTGTATGTGCGTGTGTGTTTTGCATGATGTAAATTTTGCATGTGTGGTAGAGTCTTCATTGATCCATTGGAGTGGGAAGGGGCTGATTTTCAAGAGGGAGGGAAAATTGATTCTAAAATGGGGTTTAGAATGCTTCTGCTCACTAAAATAGATTGATACCCTTTAAACTTCACAATTTTTTTTTTATAAGTTTGTAATAGTACTTAGTGTTGACTTCAAAAAAAATATATATATAGACTTGAAAAATAAAATTTGGGGATATTAGTCTCAGTTTAGTTGAAAAATTGATATAATAAAAAAATCTACTTAAATACCCTTCTGATTCTCATAAAATTAATTTTGTTGGATCCGGGGGCCTTCCTGACACCCCTGTGCCCCAAAAACTGGCATTAGGATTCTTGAGTGGCAAAACCCCCTTTGGGGATAAGTCTGTTGGCCCCGCACACATGGACAAGCAGTGTCAAATGCTTTTTTTTTTTTTTTTTTTTTTTTTTCCTTCTCTTTTTTTTTCTTTTTTTTCTTTTTTTTCTTTTTTTTCATTTTCCAATGTCATTTGATTTCCCGTATCAAGATATAATAGACTTTTTTTTCCCCGCAAAACTCCGTATCATGTAGTGAATTGTAACTGGTTCAGTAAGAAAGATAAGTAACATTTTTTATTTTTCAGTTTTTTAAAAATTTTTGTAAAAAATCATTTTTCGTAATACACCCTCTTCACTGATGGGAGTGGCCCGGAATAGGATTCTGAGTAAAAGGTTGTGTTTTGGGGGGGTATTCCCTTCTTGTTTTCTTTCTTCCTCCCTTCCCTTTCCCTTTCTTTCCTTCGAGCAAGTCATTCCTTCTTTTTCTCTGCCCAATTTTTCATTAATGGCATATTATTTTCCCGGCCCCCGTAAAATTTTCCATTCTTTCCTTTTTTCAATCCCTTGCAAATTTTTATGGTAAGATGGCAATTCCATCCTATTAAAGGAAATTTTGTGTATTTTTGGCCCTTTTTTTTTTGGGGTTATTTTCTTTTATTTTCCTTTCCTTTTTGGTCAAATCCCTGGTTTTGAAAAATGAAAAAAGGGAAAAGATTAATTGGCTGGGCCTTTAAAGAAAGGGAAAAAAAAAAAAAAAAAAAAAATTTTAAAAAGGGTTATTTTCCCAAAAATTTTGCTCCTTTTTTTTTTTTCTTTTGTGACTAACTAAACTTTTGGCCCGCTTTGGGTTCTTATCAAGGTTCTTTTAAATTTTTGCAGAAAAATGTTTATTAAATTAGAAACCGCGATCTACCTAATGGAGGGGGATTGCACCATGGGGCAGTGGGGCTCTCATAACCCCCTATGAAAACCCAAAGTCCTGCCCCAAACCCGGGGCCCAATTGAAAAACCCAGAATGACTTCCCCCAAAAAGAAGGTCTTAAGTAATTTTATTCATTTTACTTTTATTAAATTTTTTTACAAGCAAGAGTTTTCTTATGTTTTTTTAATTTGGGGGGGGGGTGCTGCGTTTTGAAAATGATTTTTTTAAAAAAATCAGGGAAAATTTTTGCATTTTTCCTAATTTTAAAAAAGAGTATAAACTATTAAAATCTTTTTTATTCTTATTTTTAAATTTTTTTCTTAGAAGATTTACATAACTTTTACATGTAGAGTTTTTTTTTTTTCTTTCTTTTTTTTTTTTTTTTTTTTGTCTTTTTTTTTTTTTTTTTTTTTTTTTTT
>NW_023646889.1:5000-7469 GCF_015228065.2 Penaeus monodon
AAACTAATCTAACCTGACCGAACCTAACATATAAGCTATAACTAAACATAACCTGGTAGCCTAAGTAATCCTCACATAACCTTGCTAACTAAACCTCATCTTCAACTATCTCACCGAACGAACGAATCTAAGTCAAAACTAGCCCAAAACTAACCTAAGCTATCGAAGTAAAGGTAAAATATTTCAGCGTAACAATCTATCATAACCTAATAAACAAATCGAAAATTGAACTAAGCTCATCTAAGGAACTAAAGCTAACCCATCTTAACTTAAACTAACCTACCAAACCAAACCCTGACTATACCCTAATCTAACTAAACTACTTAATCCATACTAACCTAATTAGACTCAATTTAACTTAACCTAACGAAACCTAATTCTAACATAAACACAACATAACGTAACTCAACCTTCTCTAATCTAAATAAATTAACTAACGAAACTAACCTAACTATCCCTACCTACATATAGAACGGAACATAACATAACTAAACCTAATCTAATACAAACCTACTCTAACATACATAACAGGACCAAAATAGCTAAGCCTATTCTAATCTAATACAACCGAAGATAACAAACCTAACCTAGCCTACTAAAATCTAATCACCGAACTAAACTAATATAACCCTTAACTCCCAACGTATCCTAAACCCAAACTAAACCTATGCTAACATAAAATAACATAATCTATCCCACCTAAACGTCATCTAACCTAACCAAGGCTAACCTACCTAACTTATATAAAACTAACCTAACCTAACCTAACTATACCTAACGAAACGTAACCTAACCAAATTTAACCTATTCAAACCTATCCTAACATAATATAACAAAAAGCAATGAAATCTAACGTGACTTAACCTAACCAAGATACTAGGCAGGTAGATACACAAATAGATAGATGGGCCGGTAAGAAGGCTGACTAGATAACTAGGTAGGTAGATACGTAGGTAAGTAGATAGAAGTGTAGGTAGGAAGGTAGGTAGATAGCCAATTATCTAACTGGACATATAAATTATACAAATATACATACTTATACACACAGAAACACATGCACATATAAATAAATAAATAAATAAATATATATATATATATATATATATATATATATTATATATATATATATATATATATATACACTGTACATATACACACACATACATATGTATGAATACATATCTACCTATCTATTTATCTACGAATCTATCTATCTATATAAATACGTGAGTGTATGTATGAATGTATTTATTTATATCTATGTATATGCATATATATATATATATATATATATAATATATATTATATATATATATATATATAATATACATACACTAACTATATATATATTATATTATATATATATTATATCCACACTATATTTTATGTACATATGTGTTATATTTTTTTCTATATCATGTGTGTGTATGTGTGTGTGCCTCTGACCCCGCCCACCTCTCATGCTGGCTACACCCCAACAGCACGAGGCTCTGCCCCCTCGGCGACTCTCTTCCCTCAGCCACACCTCCAACTGGCACTAAGCTCCGCCCTCACATAGAGGCTCGACCAATAGCATTCCCAAGGAGGAGGGGGAAGTAAGGTTCGACGAGGAAGGAGGCCCGTCATTGGATCATCCAGCGGGAGTCTTCTCCCATTGGCTGGAACGACGACACTGCTCGAAGGCGCAGCCGGAGACTCGGAAGGAACAGAAGAAGGGAAGAAGCGATCCAAATAAGACGAAGCAATAAGGGAAGAATGAGACAAAGAAAAAGGAGAAGACGAAAATAGGAAGAAGCGATCCAAATAAAATGGAACAATAAGAAGAGAATAAGACTAATGATAATAATAATAAGAAAATACATTCTCTTTTATCTTCTTATATGGAGAAGGTATAATAATTGCAATAATGATGATAAAGAGGATAATAATGATAATAATGATTATGATACCGATAATAATGATGATAACGATGATGATAATGATGATAATAACAGTAATCACATCCATTTATAAAAAAAAGGATAGAGAAAAAAATTATAAAATACGAAAAAGTGGCAAAATCTAGGGAAATGTGTCTGTGTGTGTAAAAACGTGTATATATATATATATATATATATATATATATATATATATATATATATATATATATATATATATATATATATAGTATATATATATAATATATATATTAATAGTATATATATATATATAAAATATATATATAGTAAGTATATATAATTTTTATATTTATATATATATATATATATATATATGATATATATAATATATATTTTATTATTAATATATATATATACACACGTTTTTACACACACACACAGACACACAAAACACACAACACAGACACACACACACCAAACACACACACACACCACAACATAATAACATAAAATATAAACTATAATATATATATATATATATATATATATATATATATATATATATATACAT
>NW_023646891.1:0-7468 GCF_015228065.2 Penaeus monodon
AAGTAGTTTTGGTTTTCCCTATCCCCTTTTCATTTTTTTCCCCTTGCCCCCCCTTCCCCTTGGGCCCCCCTTTTGGGCCCCCCCCCCCCCCCCCTTTATTTTTAAAAACCCAATCATTTTATTATTTTTTAAATTTTTTTTTTTTTTATTATTATTTAAATTTTTTTTTTATTATTAATTTTTTTATTATTAATTAAATTTTTTTTAAACCATTATTAATTAACAATGTTTTAAAACATTATTTTTTTTTTGTCATTTTTTTCCAAATTTAATTTTTTAAATTATTAAATCCCACCCCCCCCCTCCCCCCCCCCCTCAAACTCCCCCATCCCAATCAAAACCATCACAAAAAATTATTTTATTATTATCATTAAAATTTAAATTTTAAAACCCCTTATTATTTTATTTATTTAATTTATTTTTTTTTTTTTTTTTTGTTTTTTTTTTTTTTTTTTGTTTTTTTTTTTGTTTTTTTGGTTGTTTTTTAAAATAAAATTTTTATTTTTTTTTTTAATTTTTT
This sequence comes from Penaeus monodon, assembly GCF_015228065.2. NCBI lineage: Eukaryota > Metazoa > Arthropoda > Malacostraca > Decapoda > Penaeidae > Penaeus > Penaeus monodon. The sequence goes on from NW_023646891.1 coordinate 521, forward strand.
TATATTTAAAATGAGTGAATGGATGAAAGAAATGATTTTTTACCATAAATTTTTTCATTATCCCTCATTATTTTTTTCTAATTTTTTTTTTTTTTAAAATTTTTAATTTTTTTTTATTTTGTTTTTTTTATTTTATTTTTTTTATTTTATTATTTTTTTTTTTATTAAAATAAAAAACCTTTTTCCATTATCGTTTTTTTTTAAATAATAATTATTAATATTTTTTTTTTTTTTTAAAAAATTAAGCCCTTTTTTTTCCATTTAAAATTATTTTTGCCCTTTTTTATCATTTTATTATTTTTTTTTTTTAAAAATTTAATTCATTCATTTTTTATTTTTTTTTTTTATTTTTTATTTAATTATTTTTTTTTTAAAATTTTTTAATTAATAATTAATTTTTTTTATTTAAAAAATTTTTTTTGTTTTTTTTTCAAAACCCCTTTTTTTCTCTTTTTTTTTTTATTAAAATTTTCATTTTTTTTAAATTTTTTTTTTTTGTGATTCCCCTGGGGTTTTTTTTTTCTAATTTATTGTTAAAATTTCCCCCAAATTCCCCTATTTTTTTTATTATTTTTTTATAATTAAAAACTACTGTTTTTTTTTTTTTTTAAAGCTGCCCCGGTTTTTTTTTTAATGCTGCTGTTTTTTTTTTTTTACTATTGTATTTTCTAAATTTTTTTTCCCTTTTTTTTCTGCTTGTCCCCCTCATTAAAAAATTTATTTTTAAAATTTTTTTTTTAAAACAAATTTAATTTTTCTAAAAAAATTTTTTTAATAAAATTTTTTTTTTTTTTTAAAACTTTGTAAAAAATTATATAAAACCCCCACCAATATTTGGGGGTTTTTTTTATTTTTATTTTATTTTGTTTTTTTTTTTTTTAATTAATTTAATTTAAATTAAATTTTTTTATTTTTAATTTTATTATTAAAAAAATTAATTTTTTATTTAAATTTTTTTTTATTCATTAAATTATCATTTAAATTTTTTTTTATTATTTTAATTTTTTAAATTTAAAAAATTTTTAACTGTTTTTTTTTTAAAATTTATTATTTTTTTAAATTAAAATTTAAAATTAAAATTTTTTTAAAAATCATTTTATTTATTTTGTTTTTTTTTTTTTTTTTTATTTTTTACCTAATTAAAAAAAAATCATTTTTTTTTAATTTTTATCATTTTATTATTGTCATTTTTATCATTTTTCCCTAAATATTATCCAAAATTTTTCTATTTTTTTTTTATTTAACCCATTTTATTATTTTAAATTTAAAATTAATTTAAAAATTCAAAAAAATAAAAGAGTAAAAATAAATTAACATTATTTTTAAATTTTTATTTTATCATCTTTTATTTTTTCGCTTTTTAAAAGTTTTTTCATAATTTTTTTTTTTTTATTAATTTTTTTTTTTTTATTAATTTTTTCGGTTTTTTTATTTTTTTTTTTTTTTTTTTTAAATATAAAATTAAAATTTTTCTAAATTCATCCCTTTTTAAAAATTTTTTTTTTTTTTTTTTAATTTTTTTCCCCCCCCCCCTTTTTTTTTTAAAAATTTTTTTTTTTTTTAACAATATTAAAAAAAAAATTTTTAAAAAATTTTTTTTTTTTATATTTTTTTTAAAATTTTATTTTGTTTTTTTATTTTTCAAAAAAATTTATTTTTTAAATAATTTTTTAAAAATTTTTTTTTTTTTTTTTTTTTTTTTTTTTAAATTTTTTTTTCCCATTTTTTTTTTTAAATTTTTTTTAATCCCATTTTTTTTTTTTTTAAGTATTATTATCATTTTTTTTATTGTTTTTTTTTTTTTTTTAAAAAAATTTTTTTTCCCCTTTTTTTTCCAATTTTATCAATTTTTTTTTTCCACATCTTTAAAAAATTGCCCCCTTCCCCCCTTTTTAAAATTAAAAAACAGTTTTTTTTTTTTTTTTTTTTTTTTTTTCAATTTTTTTAATCTTTTTTATTTTATCATTTTTAAATTTTTTTTTTTTTTTTTTTAAAAATTAAAATTTTTTAAAAATAATTTTTTTAATAATTTAAAATTTTTTCCCTCCCCTTATTCCCTTTCATCATCCTTTTTTTTCAAATTTTTTCACTTGAATTTTTTTGAAAAAACCTGGTTTTTTTAAAAAGTTTTGAAAAATTTTTTGGCTTTTTTTAAATACCCCCGGCAAAAAAACCCCCAGATTTTTAAAAAGTAAAAAAGGAAAAAATTTTCCCCTAAATTCTTGTTTTTTTTTTTTTAATTTTTTTTTTTTCTAGAAAAAACTCTTATCAAAATCCCCCAAAATCCAAACCAAAAAATCAAATTTTTTTCCCCCCTTTTAGTAATTTTTTTTTTATGAAAAAATTTTTTTTTTTTTTTTTAAAATTTTTTTTTTTTTTTTTTTTTTTTTTTTTTTTTTTTTTATTAATAATTAAAAATTTTTTTTTTTTTTTTTTTTATTTAAACATGAAAATTTTTCATTTTTAAATAATTTTTTTTAAAATTTTTCCCCCCTGTTCCCCCCCTTTTCCCCCTTTGCCCTTTTTTTTTTTTTTTTTTTTTTTTATAATTAAAATTTTTTTTTTCTAATTTTTTCCCCTCCTTTTTTTTTTTCAATGGTTTAAAAAAAAATTATTTTTTTTTTATTAAAATTATCATTTATTATAATATTTTTTCCAAAAAAAGTTTTTTTTTTTTTTTTTTATTATTCCCCCTTTTAAATTTTTTGCTAATTTTAAAAATTAGCAAATTTTTTTTTGTTTAAAAATCATTTAATTTTAAATCCAAAAAATTTTTTAAAATTTTTTATTATCATCATTTTTTTTTTTATAACCTTTTTTATCATAAATAATCCCCCCAATTTAAAAATTATTATTTCCCTTAAAAAAATTTTAAAATTTAATTTTTTTTTTTTTTTTTTTTTTCCCCCTTTATTAAGGGATTTTTTTTTTTTTTTCATTAAATTTTTAAAAGATTTATTTTTTTAAAATTAAATTGTTTAATGGTTTTCTAATTTTTTTTATTAAATACTTAAAAACCAGGTTTTTTTTTTTTTTTTTTTACATCAAACCACCATTTAAATCCTCCACTGTTTTTTTTTTAAACTGTTTTTTTTTTTTTTTCCCCAAAAATTTTTTTTAATTTTTTTGTTTTTTTTTTTTTAAATTTTTTTCCAAAAACGTTTTTTTTTTTCCCCTTAAAAAATCATTTTTTCTAAAAAATTTTCCCCTCAATTTTTTTTTTCCCCCTTTTTTTTTTTTCCCCCCCCCTTTTTTTTTTTTAAAATTTTCAAAAATCATAAATTTTGTTTTTTCCCTTTTTTTAAAAATTTAAAAAATTATCAATTACGGGGGTTTTTAATACTGGGGCCCCCCTTTTTTTTTTTTCCCCCCCCCCCAAAGAAAATTTTTTTTGCATAACATCGTAAAAATTTTGAAAAAAGGGGGGAATTTTTTTCCCCCTTAAAAATTTTTTTAAAAAAATTGTTTTTTTTTTTTTTTTTATTTTTTTTTGCATCTTGTAGAATAATCCCTACTTTGGGGGTAGTTAAACGGGAAAAAATTTTTAAAAAAAAAGGAGGATTTTTAAATCGAAAAAAAAAGTTTTTTTTTTTTTTTGCTGGGTAGACCCCCTTTTTTTTTTTTTAAGAAAAGGATTAAAAAAAACAAATTAAAAGTAACACTTTCCCAAAAAAAAAAAAAAAAAAAAAATTTTTTTTTCTTATTTTTAAATTTAAAACCTTTTTTCCTTTTTTTTTTTACCCTGGGAAACCCCTTTAAAATTCCCTTTGGTTTTTTTTTTTTTGGACCCTCAAAAGATTTTTGCCCCCCCTTTTTTTTCCCCAAAGGGCCCCCGTTGGGGGTTTTTCCCTAAAGAAAAATTAAAAAACCTTTTTTTTTCCCAAATTTTTTCGGAAAACAAAAATGAAACCCAAAAAATTTTTAGTTTGGGGGGCTTTTTTTTTGGTGCCCCTGTTTTGGCCCCTTTTTTTTTTTTTTTTTTCCCCCCCCCCCCATGCAATAAATGAAATTTTTTTTAAAAATCCCCTTTTTTTATCCCCTTTTTTTTTAAAAATTTAAAAATTGGGGTTTGGTTTTTTTTCAAATTTTTTTTTTTTCCCCTCCATCCCTGAACCCCCCTTTTTAGGGCCCGGGAAAAAAACAACAAAAATTATTTTTTTTTAAACCCCCATTTTTTTTTTAAAAACCCAAACCCAAAAATTTGAAATTTTTAATTTTTAAACCCCCCCGGTTTTTAAAACCAAAAAAAATGTTTTTAAAAAAGGAAATTTAATATAAAAACCCCGAAAAATTTTAAATTTTGCCCCTTTAAAAATTAAAAAAAATTTTCCCAAAAGGAAAAACAGGGGTTTTTTAGGGTTTGGGGGTTTAAAAGTTTGGGGAAAAAAATTGGGTTTTTTTTTTTTTTTTTTTCCCCTTTTTTTAAAATTGGGAAAAAAGGGCCCTTTTTTCCCCTGGGGTTTTCCTTTTTTAAAACCCAAAAAATTTGGTTTTTTTTGGGAAAAAGGGGGAAAATTTACCTTTTTTACAAAACCCCTCCCTCCCCCCCCTTTTCAAAACCCAAAGGGGGTTTTTTTTTTTTTAGTGTGGGGGGGGGGGGGAAGGGAAATTTCAAAAAATTTTTTAAAATTTTGGGAAATTTAATTAAAATAATTTTTAAATTTTTTTTCCCCTTTTTTAATAATAAAAACCTTTTTTTTTTTAAAAAATTTTTAAAAAACAAAAAAATATATCCCCCCCTTTTTTTAAAAAAAAATCCCTTTGGGAAACCCAAATTGGAACCCCTTTTTTTTTTTAAAACAAACCCCCAGAAAGGGTTTTTTAAAATGAAAAAAAAAACCATTGGAAAAAAAATTTAAAAATTTGGGGGAAAACCTGGGGGGGCCGGGTTTCAATTTTACAAAACACCCCCAAAAATCCCGGGGTAATTTCCCCCGAAAAAAGAAAGAAAAATGGGTTTGGGTTAAACCAAAAATTTTTTTTTTTTTTTTTTTTTATATATAAAATTTTTAAAAAATGGGAGTGTGCAAAAAAATATTTGGAAAATGTTTTCCTAACGTAAAAAAATGTGACTGAAAACTGAATTTTCACCTTCCCCTCTCTTTTCCCGCAGGAATAAACATAAAAATCCCCAGAAATTTGGAGACTGGAAAGATTTATCCTTATTTTTTGCTCATATCCAAATAGGGTTAAATTAATTTTTAGAACATTTCATAGTAAAAAAAATATCAATTAGTTCCTATACAACATTTTTTCAACTTTATATCCATATCTTTCCTTTGCTCTAAATTAACTGGGGGGAAAATATAAGCTTCAATAAAAAAATATATCTTGATTCTTAATTGCGCATGTTTTGCCCACTCGATTTATTCTTTTATTTTTTTTTTAATTTCCGCCAAACAATTAATCAGATTTTACGTTTTTTACTAACCTTTAATGATTCCAGCACATACAAAAATAAGGGGTTTAAATCGTAGGATTACGGTGCTAACTGGCTTGCTTCTTTTTTTTTATTCCCAGAACATTTTCGTCGATTATTTTTTTGTTATGTTTCACGAAGAAAAAATATAATATTACAGCTGGTTTGTCAGTAGAAAATGGTAGGAGATAAGCAACCTCCACTGGACTCAAATCCTCGTAATGTGATATCCATTATCATAAACCAAAAACCAACCTTAATGTAGTGACCCGTATGAATGGCTAAAAAACCGTGTAATAATGCTTTATTATCTTTTTTTTTTTAATTAATCTACAAATAATTAAATGAATTTAATGATTCTCCCTCTAAACTTTTTCATTTGATACGTTCATTCAACTTTTATCATCACTGATCACAGGAATTAAAAAACTTTTTTTTTAATGTGTTTCATTTAAATGTTTCAATGTATATATCTGCTTGTCATACTGATAGCCTATTTAATTAAAAGCTTAAACCTAAAAAATAATTAGAAATACGTTAAACTCGAATGATTTACTATTTGTTTTTTTTTATTTGTCCCACCAGATGAAAAAAAAACAACTAATGAAAATAGAAACAAAGAGGAAAAGATCGTAAACCCATGCATCACCTTCATAGAGATAAATGTATCATCTTAACAAAGCAAAGAATTCAACTACCAACCAGTGGTAACTGACAATTGCTCGTTTTACTGATTAAAAAAAAAAAAAAAAGAAACAGCATGTTGAGATTTGCAAACACATACAGAATGATAAACAATGAAGAGGAAGAAGATGAAGAAGAAATATATATGTCTATGTACATGTATGTCTCTCTCTCTCTCTCTCTCTCCTCCTCTCTCCTTCCTCTCCTCTCCTCTCTCTCCTCTCTCTCTCTCTCTCTCTCTCTCTCTATATATAATATATATATATATATATATATAACATATATATATAATATAATATAGTATAATATTATACATATGTATAATATAATATATATAATATATATATATATTATAATATATATATATATAATATATTATTATATATATATATAATTATCCATTTATTCATTTATTTATATACGTATATATAATTCTTAGAGTTGCTCTCCTCTATGGATTCAGCCTTACATCAGAGTCCATATTTCAGATTGCTTGCAAGCAAAGTGAACATTTTGTCTAATGTGCATAAGGTTCACTGAATTAATTTCCTCAGTAACATTAAACTAAAACATCAAATATTCTGAAATCTGTTTCCAAATATTGTGGATGAATCAGCCTTTTCTGGCACAAAAAAAAAATGTGTTGTGTGTGCTGCAATGTTGATTTTATGAAAATTAATAAGTTTTGTGATTGTCCTGAGCGACTGGAAAGGTACTAATATTGGTAGAAAGTTTTTGGTTACGAGCATATGAGAAAAAGTTTTTGGTATTCAACCGACAGAACCAACACATTATGGAAAGTCTAGATTACATTTAAAAATATGTACAGAGAGTTACTTCACCAA
>NW_023646892.1:0-7468 GCF_015228065.2 Penaeus monodon
AAAAAAAAACCCAAATTTTTTTTGTCGCCCCCAAACACCCATGCATAGCAAGATGTGAAGATGTAAATTCCTGAACCTATTCTGACTGAGTATGTGGCGAAGGGGGATAATAATTTTTTTCTCCCTTTTTTTTTGACTCATTGATAAGAAAGGGGGGTTTTCCACCCTTTTGCAGCCTTTATGTAAGGGCTTCAGATGGGTCTTTTTTACAGGCGGGGTCGGCGGGAACGGGGTGGGGGTGAGGCCGAGGCGCGGGGCCTGCTCTGTGTGTGGCAAGCTCACACGGTCGAAAACCGTCGACGCGTCTCCAACCCCACCGGGCGCTCATTCAGGAAGGCCCCCACCACTGCCCTTTCGCCCTCCCGTGCACTCAAATTTTATTTTGGATCGCTTTTCGCACAGTCCATAGAGATCATTCGCCCTTAAGTGCCCTTCCACACATGGTGTAGACAGACCTGCCTCCTCCCCCGTTTCTGGGGGACCCCCCCTTAAAGGGGCCCCTCCATCCATTTTGGGTGGCCCGGTAAGGGGGACACCAAGGGGTTGCAGATAAAACCTTGATAAAAGAATTAGAGGGCCTTTAGTGTTTGGAGTTCTTGGGGATTGGGAAAGTTTCCTGAAAAATAATAGAAATAAAAAAAAAAAAGATAAAAAAAAGCCCTTTTGGATTCTTTTGGGGAAGTGCACTGTTACTCACATTTTTTGTGTTAAGCCTGTGTGGACATGGGAATGGCTAGTGTCTCCTTTCCGGGGATCGTTGGCACGATGGTGGACCTCTAAAGAGCGACTCCTGGGGGCGGGGTGTGGGGGAAAGGAAATTTTTTTTTTCAGGGGCAAAAACCCGCGTCACGGCGCGAGAGCCACCTTCTTACACCACGGGCCTGCGACCCATGCTGCCCACACTGCCCCATCGACTGCCTAGGCCCAAATCTCTAAAGCCATCAGACCCATACATCGGTCCCACCACCTCATCAACTACCAATAGGGGTCATGGCAAGTGTTGTACTATGTTGAAGAATTGATTTTTTGCTGTAATCTCCAGACCATAAAAAGTTAGATCAAAAAATAATATTAAAGGACTTGAATTGCTGTAAGAATTTCATTTGTTTTTTTCACGGTTTGGAGCCTTTGATTCCCCAGCATTCCTTCCCCCCTCCCCAAACAACTCCCCCCCCCCCTTTCTCCCCCTAATCATCACCCATTAAGATTCCTATAGTGCTTTCCTCTTTGTTATAACTTGCATGAACCTTGGAATTTTAAAAAAACTACTAGAAAAAACGAACTAAAGATTTTTCGACTGGGAGCTTCTGATAAGTTTCTGTCAAAAGAGTAAGTCTGTTAGTTTATAAAATTTTTATTTCTAAATTTTTAAAATCTTTTTTTATGGGTTGTTATAATTTTTTTATGAATTTCAGAAAAATATTTTTTTTTCATTTTTAAAAGCCATGTTTGGAAAACAAAAGTAAGAAATATTTTATAAAATTATACACGAGCTAGTTATTCTCTTTTTGGAGGTACACTTTACAAAAATTTGTTTGCTGTATTCTGTGAATGAGTTTTCTTGCTTTTTTATGAACACCCAAGAACTTTTTGGGCTCTGAGCGGATTTGGGGGAATTGCGGACTTTTAAATTTTCCTCCTGTCTTTGAAACCCAAAGATTCTTTTTTTTTATTTTCAATGTATAGAGGCGAGTTTTTTGAAATAGTTTAAAGAAGTGGAGAGAAAAGGAGAGTTGTATGTGACTCTGTATTTAAATTATTGAATAAAATGTATATTTAAAGAAATAAAAAGTTTTTTAAAAAAAACCCTTCATGAAATTTATTCTAGAGGGTGCTTTTGCTAAGAGAAAAAGAAAATTAAAAAAATATAGAATAATTTTTTACAATGAATGGTGTAAAATAAACTTGTAGGAGGGGTGAAAAAAAAAATATTAAGGGCCTATGAGAGTCTCAGAACGGGAAATTTTAATATCATAAATTGCAATGAAGACGAGGGGTAGGGGGGGAATAAATGAAATCACTTAAGGAAACCCTTTTAAAAAAGTGTAACAAAGATCCCGCTTTACTTTTCAAAAATTTAACTTGGGGGCATAGGCTCGTACTTGAAGCGCACCAAATGAGGCTGGTTTTGTTACGGGGGCTGTTGGCCGTAGGGGGGGCCTGGGGACCAGGAGCCCCCAGCCCAGTGTGGGTCGCTGCATCACGGGCAAAAAATGTCACGAATCTACGCCCCACCTCCTCTTTCCACTGGGAAGAAACCGTACATTTCCCCCAAACTGCCCAAAAGACCCAATTAAACCCCAAATCTCCTAAAACACATTCGGTCTGTTCTGGGTCTTCACGGGGGCAGGCTCTCTCCTCAGGGTCATTTCAGGTTTGTCCGTACTCCTGCTGCCCATTTTCCTTTCCCAGTCAGCAATCCTCACTTTTCAATCAGGTTTAAAGTTTTGGGCAAAGCAGAAAAAATAAGGAAAAAAGTTTTAATTCAGAGATTAAAATTGCATTTTTTGGGGAAGGCTCTCTTCCCTGCAAAAAAATTTTTAAAAAATCATTTCCTTCGTGAAAGACAAAAGGGCGGGACTTTATTCCTCCACTTTAACCCCTGTAGTTGGTTTGTGTTGGTTACCCAAGGGAAGAAAATGTTTGTGCTGAGGGTGGGGTTTGCTTTGCAGAGGGGTTTGTGAGGAGAATTGTGGGTGCAGCGAGTGGGGAAAGGGTGTTCTCTGGTCGTTCGGGAAACAAATTTTGAACAGCACATCCTGACTCTCAGGCGAACGACCTATCTTTGTCCGCACTGCCCGCACGGGGATAACCACAACCCGAATCTTGTCAAGCCTTGAGCAGTGCATGACTCCTGCGTTTTTCCATCCCAGCGTCTTACAACCCCGATGCTTCCCCCATTTGTAATTACGTTATAGGTTAATTAAAGTTTAAAAATTTTTAATGATTAAAGAAAAAAGCAACAACACAAAAACCAAATTTTTTGGTAAAATGGGAATTAAAAAAGTCCTAAAGTTGATTTGGCTTGTTCATGCGGCTACAAAATATTTTTGGACGGGGTTTTGACTGGGGTGTTGTTTGCTTTGCAAAAATTTTGGGGGACAATTTTCTCATGCAACGGGTGTGGCAAGTTTTTTAGGGGCCATAGAAAGAATAACCTAAGCAGCATTTACTGCTCACCTGGGGGAGCCACACTGTGCCCCCCACTGCCATCCGAGCAGCCATCGCCCCACTCGAAAGGGACATCCTCACAGTCCAGCTAAACCCGGTTTCCCCAAACCACAAACACTTCAGTCCCCACCCCCTATTCATTACGGATGAAGGATGATTCTTTCCTTTTCCAAGTAACATGGAAAGTAAAACCGATTCTTGCAGGCTACTGGATTTTTTATAAATTTCTTGTTCAGCCATGTTCTTGAAGTAAAGAAGGTATTTATATTTAGTAAGAGAACCTAAAAAATTGAGTGGGGTTTAAAAAGCAAGATTTTTTAACGTAATTAAAAAGCTTATCCCCTTTTAATTGTATTGATGATTCTTTCTTTTTTCAAACTTAAAGGGGTATTTTTTTATTCTCTGCTGTTATTATTGGTTCTCGTTTTAATAGTTGATTTTCAAATTACCCTTAAAGGGGACTTTAAGGCATTGAAGATGTTGCAAGTTATAAAAAGGGAAAAGATGTCCATAATCTTTAAAATGACAAGGAAGATAAGGAAGTCCTAAGACTTTGTGTTTCTATTGCGCAATCCTTTGGGCAAAAAATGGGCGGGGTGATCGGTGCCTTGTCTTTGCAGGAGGGGGTGAGCCGAGAGCAGTGGGGAGGCGATTTTGTTCCATTGTGGGGAAAAAATCAGGGGGAAAAACGTCAGAACCTCCGTACCCCCTATCACGCACACAGGCCCAAGCCCCTTTCCCGTGTCCCTATGCCCCACCGTGCCAAGCAGGATAACTGAAAAAACACTTCGCTCACGCCATCTGGACAGACCCCCTCGCCAAAACCCCGACCTCAAACCCTCCCAACCCAACCCAAAACAAGTAGTTGAGGCCAAATCATTAAGAGTCAGATTCAGGACCAGCCACCTTTTCTTGCTAAATCTTTTTATGCTGTGATCATGACTTTTGGGGGACTTTTTGAGTTTTGGGAGCCATTGCATAGGCTGGTAAGACTTGGACAACTTCCTTTGTTAATAACAGTGCTACAATTTTTAAAAAAGTATGTGCGGGCATGGTGGTGTGGTGCTAAGAAGAGGTGTTCTCTGTTTCAGGGGGGGATAAACCAAAGACGGGGCCCCCGAGTGCCCCTGTCAACAAGGCATTTTCTGGCAGAAACAAGAGGCCCCCTTTTCCCCCATCTCAACATTTATACGGGGGAGAACCCCTTTCCCCTGCCCCCTTTTGTCCCCCCAGGCCCAACCCCAAGGATAACCTGATCATTGAAAGAGGGACCTGGAGGAACTTCCCGGCAATATAGGTGGGGAGATAAGAGGCGATTTAAAAATCTCCCATTCTTTGTAAAAGGCGCAGACTTTGGGAACTTTTCCAAGCCAGAGGAGTCGTGTACCTCTCTTCTGTCTGTTCTATTGCTATCCAAAAGCTCAAAAGGGTTATTCCTGAGGGGTGGGTGTATTCTCTTTTCCCGACCAGGGTCCGCCCCTTTATGGTCCGTGTGCCGAAGGGCTTCCCGGGCGGAAAAACCGCCGCAAAACCTGATCACCACATCAAGACACAAAGGGGAAGCCCACATTGTCCCTTCTGGCCCACAAAACCCTCGCAGAGACCATTTTCGAGAAAACATAAAAGCATTCATGGGTTTGGGTGTGGCCCCCTCCACCCTGTCCAATAATAATTTTGATGGGGGCCATACATTGGAGGCACCCCTAAATAAAAACACAAGAAATAGGCTTTCCTCAAAAAAGGAAAACAAATCCCCGGCCTTATTGTACTATAGACACCGCGGAGTGGTAAGACTACCTGGATGGAGGGCATGTCACTAGAGCCGGGGTTTTGTCTTTTTAGGGCAGGCATGAAACCCCCCTGGGCATGTCGTCGGCCAAAAGTCCCCAAAATATGCCCATAGCGGCAATTGTTCAAAAGGCGCAACAACAGCACCCTTACTACCACATGATGAAAAACCCAGGAGAAAGCCCTTTCACTGCCCCCACTGCCCCCACCGGCAAACGCCTCATAACTTGAAGATCCACAAAAAAACATGGGCTCCAAACTAAACAAATAAAAACAACAACTCTTAAATTTTGGAAATTACAAAATTTAAGACGTTTTTTTCTGTTTTAAGGGGGGACAAAAAAAAAAAAAGTAAAAATTTTCTCAGTTTTGCAGTTGACAGGTTTCTGATAGTTGAAAAGGGAAAGGTTTTGTGTAAAAATTCCTTTTGCATCAAGGCTTTTTAACAACTTTTGTCTTTTTCTGGATTACATGGGAAGATTCTAAAGATTCAACAAAAGACTAAAAAAAATGATTTTTTCTACCATATTTTCCCGCGCTTTTTTGCTGTATTTCAGGTCTTTTTGTCATTTTTGATATCTTGTGCTGTTTTTTTCCCTTTTCTGGCTCATTTATTTTTTTAAACATAAAAATCGTGACCACTTTAAATCTCACTAAGACAAGCGCACACTCACCACCCACAAAACAATCCCTCCTCCTCTCCATCTTTTTTCCCTCTCCCCCCGGCTCTTCTTTCTACCCTTCACTCCTCTTCCCCCCCCTTCCCCCAACAGTCCCCCTATCCCCCCCCCCCCTCCTTTTCCATTCCATCCCTCCCTCCCCCCCCTCTCCCCCCCTCCCTCCCCTCTCCCCCCCCTCCCCTCTCCCTCTCCCTCTCCCCTCCCCCCACTTGTCTGCTGCTGCCTCTCCATCCGTTCCCCCCTTTTCCCCTTTTATCCCCACCTCTCTTGCCCCCCTTCCTTGTCCCACCACCCGACGAACACACCCTTTACCTTAATTTTCACACTTCATTCCCTCACTCATTTATTGTTCACTCTTTCTTACACTTCCTTTTCCCCTTTCCCCTTCCCTTCTCTTCCTCTTTGGCTTAACTCGGGAATAAACTATAAAAATTTTATCAGTTTCCCCCCAAAACGTCTTTTTTCATGATAAAAGGGGGAAAGTTATTTGTTTTAGAAAAGGGATTCTTTTTAAGTCTTCTATGTAAATAAGAAAGGGATTTTAGTTTTTTTTTTCCCTTTTTCTAGAGATCAAAAAAAAAAACAGAAACTAAATGGGAGTTTTTTTTTAAAAGGGTATTATTTAAAAAAAAAGAAAAAATTGGGGACAGAAAAGGGAAATTTTGATTTTCAGCAGAGCAAACCTTTATCTGTATACATGTATTTATATAAATTTTTTAAAAATATATAATTAAATAATATATATAATATAATATTATTTTTTAAACTTTATTTTTTTTTTTTATTTTTTTTGTTTTTTTTTTTTTTTTTTTTTTTTTTTTTTTTTTTAGTTTTTTTTTTAAATTTTTTTTTTTTTTAAAAAAATATTTTATAATTAATTATACTATTTTTATTGTTATTTTTTAAAATTTTTTTTTTTTTTTTTTAAATTAAAAAATTATATTTTATTTTAAATAAATAATAAATTATAATAAATTTTTTAAAAAATTAAATATTTTTAATAAAAAATTTAAAAAAAAAATTAAAATTTAAAAAAATTAAATTTAAAATAAATTATATATTATAAAATATAATAATATATATTAATATATATTATTTAAAAAATATATAAAACATGTATACAGTCATCTGCTCTTCTGAAAAAGAAAGTTCCTTTTTTGTCTCCCCAAAATTTTTTTATTTTAATACCCTATTTTTTAAAAAAAACTGTTTTCAGTCTGTATTATTTTTATTTTCTAGCAAAAAGGGTGAAAAAAAAAACTGGGAACCTCTTTTTTTTATTTCTAGAAGACTTAAAAAAAATCTCTTCAAAAAAAAAAAATTACCTTTTATACAGAAAAACGCTACTGTATTGGGCAGGGTAACTGATAAACGTTTTTAAAATTTTTTTTACCTGTGTTTAAGCCGAAGGAAAGGAAAGGAAGAGGAAAGGAAGAAAGTGTGAATGAAAAAGTGAAAAAGTAAATGAGTGGGAATGAAATTTTGAAAAATTTAGGGAATAAAGGTGTGTTTTGGGGGTGGTGGGCAAGGAAAGGGGGGAAAAGGGGGTAGGGGTAGAAAGAGGAAAAGGGGGAACGGATGAGAGCGCAGCAAACAAGCTGGAGGGGAGGGGGAGGGAGAGGGAGGGGGAGGGGAGGAGAGGGGGAAAGGGAGGGGAGGGAGAGGGGGGAGAGGGTGGAGATGGAGAAGGAGAGGGGGGGGGGATAGGGGGAATGTTCGGGGAAGGGGGGGGAGAGGAGTGAAGGGGAGTAAAAAGAGACACGGGGAAGGGGAAAAGAGGGAGGAGGATGGGGTGCTTGTGGGGGGTGAGTGTGCGTTGTCTTAGTGAG
>NW_023646894.1:0-7466 GCF_015228065.2 Penaeus monodon
AGGAACCCCAAAACCTAGCATGGGGTAGGAGAAATGAAACTTTTTCATATCCTCTGATGTCTTAGAAATATATTAAAATTATATCCTAAATTTTGAAATGTAGCATCACATGACTGCATATCAAATGTACAATCCCTTTCAATGCACAAGCTGTACGCCGGCTGGCAAAAGAGTAGAAAACGTTTGTGTAATTTCCTTTTTTTAAATTGATATAGTATTATCATAATAATGTTATAGTATAAAAATTAAAATGTAATCCCATTATATTTTAAAACCCAGCCCCAAATACCATAGCTGGCCCACGCCTGTGCAGTTAGCCAGGGTGGTAAATAAAGGACTAAACTAAACTAAAGGACCGCGGAATGGCGATACCCAGCCCAGCCACACCCACCCACCCAGGGCCGGGTGATGTCACCAAAACTCGCAGGAATTCCCAATTGCCGGGGAATTCCCCATCCCAGGAAACAGTGCCACGGGGAAAAAACCTTTGGGTGAAAAAGACAGGATACGGCCAGGAAATAAAAAGCATCGGGAAAGGATTCTAAAATGAAAAAAGCATCAGAAAGAGTTTGCTAAATTTGAAAAAAAAAATTATAAGGGAAAAAAAAGTGATCGTGTAGACGGGGAAAAATGTGCGTTCTGATGATTGTGATGTAGGATGTTAAAAATATGAATGAGGTCTCTGAAATTATATACGCACGAAAAAATGATCTGTAGACGGGGAAAATGTGCGTTTGATGATGTTAGTGATGTTAAAAATACGAATGAGGTCTCTGATATTTTTATAAGCCGACGGGCCATTAAAAAACGTGACGACAGTGCCCGAAAAAATGACGCTGACGAAGATGCGAAGGAAAGGTGAACTGTGGGACATCATCAAAAAATGGTACAGGTCGGATTAAAAGGGATAGATCAATACAAAAAAAGCGCCAGACGATAAAAAAAACAAGAGCAACAAGATCGTTTTGGTAAAAGAAAATGCAACAAAAGGGGTTTTCATGAAACACAATTTAAACCAATCAGCAAATCATGGGGTGTGATAGGGGACAAAAAAAAATTACTTTTTTTTCAGGGAATATACGGGGGTGTCAACCCTAGAATTAATGACTTGCTTTACTAATTCATAACAAAATGTTGACGTTATCTTTTTACAAGACCCCCTTAATCACCCACTAAAAAAAAAAACCCCCCCTAGAATTAGAGGCTACCACTCCTATACAACACAGGAAAAGGGCCTATTGATTATTCAGTGACCCCATACCGCATAAGTTGGTGCAAAAATTTTAACGACAATAATGTGCAATATCGCATTTACAATTCAAAAGCCTTGGTTTTATCTTGTCAAGAAATAACAAGGGTAGAAAGTTTCAAACTGATTCACTACCCAACTTCAGAATCACGGAACAATATGCTGGGAGTTTTTACTGTAGACATTATACTTTTGGGAGATAGTCAATGAATAAAAAGGGGAAAAAGAGTTTGACTTTTGTGAACAAAATCAACAGTATATGAGCAGACAGGCAAAATCAGTGGCGGGGGGCAGGCTAGTTATGTAATGGAAAGGGGGATCTTGGCATGAAACTCAGAAGCAGCTTGCAACGAGCAATTTAGGCCCACTTTGAAATGAAAGAGATCGCTGTGATAATACCAGTCTACAAAAAAAAATAGGCTCAAAATTTCTACCCCCCCTTACCTTGAGCATATTTTTAAATCAGTACTGACTGGTTAATGATTACACAGTAACAAGTGTTAAAAATTTTTTCCAGGGACATGACGACAGTGGTCACGTTACTAAAACCCTTTTGGGTCTGCCCAAAAAAAAAACTTCAAGAACAACTCACAATGCCCAAACAACCAAGGGGTCGGTGACCCTACATTATTAAGGGAAAAAAGCGGTTCAGGACTTATATCACAAGCAGGAAAATACCCATGAAAACCCCTTTTAAATTTCTTAAGACTACAAAAACCTACGGGAAATTAAAAATCATTTCAGAAAGAACACGAAAAGTTCTACAAAGCATTAAAAAATAACACCTCATGTCAGAGGTCTAAAAAAAAAAATTAACGATTAAGAATTTAAAACCCCCCGCAGTTCCGGTCATCTTCAAAGCGATATGCCCTTAGTCAATGTGCGGAGCATCAAATTTGAGTCATTTCCCCACAAAATTTCAGGATCCCCTTGGTCACTAAAATTGCACGAATTTTTGCCATTGAGATGGATTTTTGTCTGATCCCTCAGACTTTGCTGAGATCACTGAGGGGGATGAAAATGCACTGATCAAGGAAAAGGCCCGCCCAGTGAGGATGGAATTACCTATGGGGCCCCCCCCCTCCGCCTTATAGCTCAGGTCCCCGGGTAACCCCTTTTGCACCTTACGGGTTTAATTTTGTCATAGGGTATTCTCCCGGGCCCCTGGACAGCAGTTAATCACCCTATACCAAAATAAAACCCTGAAAAATCCCCGACCAATTTATTAACCTCATGTGATGCAAAGTTCTAGAAGGAAATTTTGGGAACAAAAATCAGGTACGGGTTACAGGGAAAATTATCTCACAGACTGTACGGTTTCTTGGGGACGTAGCCACATTGCTTGCGAGACTTTTCACCTCAAATTTCGGGGAAGACACTGTTTTCTTGCCCTTAAGTCAGTTTTTTGAATTGCAAACGAAATTTATCTAGAAAATTATAAGCTTTGGCATCCGGGGGGAAAGAAAAACGGGATTAGAAGTTCTTTCGACGCCACGGGGTTCCAGCCCTATGCTTTTCAATGTCCCATGCACAAGCTGGGGGCAGAACCCCACTTGGGGGATGGTGAACCTTATATGTAAAAAAGAATCTATGTGTCAGAGTATCATCACAAATAGGATGCAAATATTTCGACAGAATCAAACAAAGGCTCATGAGTGTGGTTGTTCTCCGCGAGAAAACAAGGGGTCAAACCCAAAATACATACCCCCACCCCTTTTGCATAGGTGACCGGACTTTTCATTTTGCCAAAGTAAAATATCTCGGGGGGAACGTAAATGTGAGACCGGTTCTCTCTAAAAAAGAGACTCTGGGAGAGATGAAACCTTTGAAAGTTTTTTTCAAAGAAAGTGCACAATGTTAAGCTCGCTAGAGTTTTACTTTGGGTTTTGTAAAGGGCAGTTTAACTACCCCTGACTGCATTTCAGTGCATGGAACAGAAATGGTAGCTTGGAGGTAGTGCAAAATGAAGTGTGAGGGTTTTCCTCTCACCCGAGAAAAAAGCAAGAACAGTAAACAGAGATCAGAATTAAACTTACCCTCCATTTCTGATAGAATAAAATTTTTTCCCCCATATTTTGGGGCAAAGCTTGGGAAACCTGTATCTCTCGATTTTCCAAAACAACGCAAAAAAATCACGCAAGTAGAGGTGACTAATCACAAAAACTCATGAACTTTTAAAAAACAAAGTTCCCAAAGAGTAAAATACCAAAAAGGCGACCATTCCCCCATGGAAAAATTCAAAATTGATCGTGCACCTTACAGTTACCCAAAACAACAGGTGCATAACTGTGGTTTTAAAAAAAATTGCGTAGCAACGGGAAAGGGGAAAACACAGAATCTCGGGCAATGATGCTAGAGTGTTACCCGACGGATACGTACGTTGGATACAAAGCTGGTTTTTGGTTGCGCTGTATGCAAAAACGGGTTACTACAACATCAAATTAATATAGAATACAAAACTGGGCCAGCACTATGAAAAAGAGCTGGCAGGGGATACTCCCCGCAACGGGAAATTTTTAATTTAGGGGCTCTGGAGCGTTTTCGTGTCCTCAAAATGCTCTTCGGATGCTAAATTCTTTTAAAACAGGTGGCGATGAGGGAAATTGGGAGTTTTCATTAAGCGTAACGTAACCTATGCAACAGATCGTAATTTTAACATTCAAAATTTTTATGGAACCATCTCATGTTGGCAACGAAGCACGACCACGTAACAAAACCTGCGCAAGGATACTGTGAAATAGATCTTTACATGCCTCTTGTAGGGTTGCAATTATTAAAAAATTCTCATAAGGAAGAACTATTTAAAGATTTAAAAGTCAATGGCCGAAAAACGTACCAAAGGGATGCGATCAATAGAGATGGCAAACTTCCAGGGTGGAACCAAAGTCAAACCAAAAGAGTGACGTGTTTTTGCCAGAATAGTTTAGGTTACGAAAGTACTGGAACTGCACGGTGCAAGAGTGCGATGAATCTAGTGTAGACTGTGTAACGAAGAAAACAAACGAACGTTGAGCACTATATTTTGAATGTCAGTGATACAGCCTTTCGACCCCTAAATGGGGGTTAGATTTATATTTTTCAAAAAATTTATAAAGGAAGATTAATGGATATATATTTAAAAGAGAATTCGTAAAATTTTTAAAGGGTTATTAAAAAGGGGGGGGAAAAGTATATGGAGAGAGGGGAAAACATCTTGGTTTAGGGGTTTGGAGGGTATGTAATTCGTTAGGAAATGGAATCAGCGACTTGGGGGCGAAAGGGCAGGGTGGAAATTAGGTTATGGTTAAAGAAGAAAATTTTCAATAGTTTTTTTGGGAAAATTTTTGGGGAGTTTTGGGGGATAAAGGGGTTTCTTGTGAGGGGGGAAAAAGAGAGGATGGTGTCTCCCAAGGGGCCCCCCCCCTTTTTTTTTTTTTTTTTGGGAAAGGGGTTAAAAGGGGGGAAAAAATTTTCGGTTAAAAAAGGGGGAAAAAAAGGAAAAATTTGAAAAAAAATTTAAAAAACCCCGGGGGTTTAAAACTTGGGGGGGTTCCCAAAAAAAAAGGGAAGAAAAAAGGGGGAAAGGTGGTAAAAAAATTTTGGGGGAAAAGGGGTTTTTCCAAAAATTTTTGGCCCCCCCCCCCCCCCCCCCCCCCCCCCCCGGGGGGGGGGGGGGGGGGGGGGGGGGGGGGGGGGGGGGGGGGGGGGGGGGGGGGGGGGGGGGGGGGGGGGGGGGGGGGGGGGGGGGGGGGGGGGGGGGTTTTTTTTTCGGGTTAAGTAAAAATTTTTGGAATATTTTTTCTTTTTTTTTAAAGTTTTTTTCTGGGAGTTGGTTGGGGATTTTTGGGGGGATAAAGATTTCTTGTGAGGGGGGAAAAGAGGTTTGGTGTCTCAAGCTGGGGGGCCAAAAAAAAGGGAAGGTGGAGGTGTTTGTGTGGTAGGGAAGAGGGGTTGGAAGTTTGTCGTCTGTTAGGGGTAGTGCGAGGAGGGAGAGGGGAAGGTTTTGGGGGTTGTAGGATGATTGGAGTATCTGTAGTAGAGATTGGAGGTCTGGGTTTAGGATGGCAAAAAAGTTTGACAGGGGAAGGTAGGGGGTAAAAGGGGGAGTTAGATGTGGGGGGGTGGGTTAGAAAATTTGGTAAATGAGCATATACTGGAGAAAGGTAAGAGAGAAACCACACGACGGCTTCTTTTTTGGGCTTCACTAGTGTGTCCAATTTTAATCGGAGTTGTACCTTAGACTAAAATTTTGTAGGGGGGACAGCCCTTAAAATACATTAGGGGGGCCGCCACAGTTGGCACAGTGCGTGTTGTGCAGGCTTAGATCGGGTATGGCCAGGTTGGGACATAGGGGCATCTGGCTGTGGAAGGCAATTTTTGGCGGGGGTTCTAGACGCCAAAAAATTTTTGGCAAGATGGGAGGGGGGTTGGATGGACGAACAGGGGGGGATTCCCCTCCTATGAGACTTTAAAAGGGAAAGGTCATGTTACGGAAGGTTTTGGTTATGTTAGTGGGTTTTTTTCGATGACCTCTGGGGGAAATGGAGTACTTTGTACTGATGTTGCTCATAGTTGTGAGACGGGCAAGTAGGTTTTCTCCCGTCAAAATCTTTGCATAGACTGGCAATTTGGGGGGAGATTGAAACTTTTCCGGGTGCAAGTATTGGGGGGTTGGATGGGGTTCTGCAAGGATGGGGTTACCTATAGGTAGTTAGTTTTTTTAAATGCTATAGCTTGGTTTTGGGATGTTACTGTGACAAGACGTGAGGGGTCGGGTCGGCTATGGATAGGATTTACCTACTTGTTTTGGAGACATTTTTTCAGGTAGGAGCTGTGGGGGGAAATCGGGAAAAATCGGCCCCTTTTGGCTGCGCTAATAAAGGGTATCAAGTTTTTTGTAGAGATGGGGGTAGTAAAGGGCGGGGCGTGAGAAGATGGAGTAGTTTGAGGGGGTATGTATGGAGAGGGGGGCAAAAAGGCTGTAGGTATTTAAGGGAGGTGGGGTGGTTTTGGGTTTGGTTTTTTTTTTGGGATAGAGGTGTTTAAATTGAGCATGCTGGAAGAGTGGAAATGTTTTCCTTTAAAGGGTTTATTTGGCTACTGTCAGTAGGGATTGATGAGGGGGATTATTCAGTGTTCGGAGCCGTGGTCAAAGGAGAGCCTGGGTCAGGGCCGCGGTGGCCGAATGGTTGAGCGCGGTCGAAAAGTACGACGGGAATCTGAATTCGAGGGTTCGAGTCATCGACCGCCGCGTTTTTCCCCTTTGGGGAAGGAACTTTACCTTTATTGCCCACCTACACTGGGGGGCCAGCCACCTAAATCAAGTCAGGTCCCCAAACCGAGAGAGAATGATTACCTAAAAAAGGGCCCCGGCACTCTCCGTGGAAAGGAACTGGGGGCCCTACCACGTACTCTCCAAGAGCTCACATGAAAACTACAATTAAGTATCATGCTGTGACCCGGCGGCTCAGACATGAAAATCGTTAAAAAAAGAAAAATCATCTATCTATCTTCTATCTATATATATATATATACACACACACACACAAAAAAAGTGAGTGTAAGTGGGAGTGGGGTAGTGAATGTGTATTGTGTAGTGTGTATTGGTTTTGGGGGTTGTATGTGTATATTTTTTTTTATATTTTTTTATTTTTTTTTATTTTTTTTTGTGGTTTGGGGGGAGTGTATTTGTATTGTTTTGTGGTTTTTGGGGTGTGTTGTATTGGTGGGTAGTGCATTGTTGTGTGTATTGTGTGTGTTGGGTTTTGTGTATTGTGGTGTTGTGTGTTTGTGTGTGTTTTGTGTGTGTTGTGTGTTTGTTGGTTTTTGTGTGTGTGTGTTTTGTGTGTGGTGTTTTTTGTGTGTTTGTGTGTGTGTGTTTGTGTGTGTGTGTGGTTTGGGGTTTTGGTTTGTGGTATGTGTTTGTGTTGGGGATTGTGTTTTGGGGTGATTTTTTTGTGTATGTTTTTTTGTGTGTGGGGGTTTTATGTGTATATATTGTGTGTGTGTATTGGTGTGTGTGTGTGGGGGTGTGTGGGGTTGTGTGTGTTTTTGTGTGTGTGGGGTGTGTGTGTTTTGTGGTGTGTGTATTGTGTGTGGTGTGTATTGTGTGTGTGTGTTGTGTGTGTGTGTGTTTTGTGGGGGGGGTTTTTTGTGTGTTTGTTGTTTGTGTGTGTGTGTGTTTTGTGTTTGTGTGGTGTGTTTTGTGTGTTTTGTGTGTTTTTTGTGTGTTTGTGTG
>NW_023646895.1:0-35218 GCF_015228065.2 Penaeus monodon
AATAAAAAAAAAATATAATAATAATAATAAAAAATTAAAAATATTCAATGTTTATCAAATTCTCCCTTTTTTCTCACTTTTATCATCATTATTTTATGATTATACAATTCTGGTAATTTTTATCATTATTTCCCTAATAATTGCCGAAATCACCAAAGAATCAAAAAAACGTCATTTTGGATATACTCCAAAAGGTTTTATTTCGCTAGATTTTGCCGCTTTTGATTTTGGGAATGTTTTTTATACCTTTTTATATTTTATATGGACACAATTCCTGTTATTTCATCATCATTATCATGATTATCATCATTTTATCGTTTTTATCATCATTCTATTATCATCATTATCACATCAATTATCATCATTATTGCAATTATTATCATCATTATTGCATTGTTATCATTATTATTGCAATTATGGAGTTATAGTATATATTTTTGAAATTACTAATAACCACAAATATGATAGTAATAACAATAATAATAACAATAATAACGATTTTATATAATTATTTATATCATTATCTTAATTAGTATCGTTATTACTGTAATTATTACTATTATAATAATTATTTGCAATTATACTACCAGTCACAAATAATAATAATGTAATAATAACAATAATATACTAATAACAATATTATAACCACTAGCATTATTATTATTATACTATATCTTATTATTATTATTGTTATTATTACAGTTATAATAGATTTTTTGGCAATAATACTAATATTAAGATAATAGTAATAATATAATAATAATAATAATCATATATATAATAATAATATAATAATATTAATATATAATATCAAATGTTATCAAAATTCTCTTAAATTTTCTTTCTTTCTCACTTTTATCATCATTATTGTTATGATTATACAATTCTGTAATTATTATCATTATTACCTAATAATTGCCGAAATCACCAAAGAAATCGAAAAAACTCATTTTGGAGTATACTCTCAAAGGCTATATTTCGCTAGATTTTGCCGCTTTTTCGATTTTGGGAATGTTTTTCTTATACCTTTTTATATTATATATGACAATTTCTGTTATTATCATCATCATTATCATGATTATCATCATATTATGTTATATCATATATCATATCATCATTATCATCATTATCATCATCATTATCATCATTATTGCAATTATTATCATCATTATTGCAATTGTTATCTTATTATGCAATTATTGGAGTTATAGTAATATTTTTGCAATAATACTAATAACCACAACAATAATGATAGTAATAACAATAATAATAACAATAATAACGATTTTATAATATTTATTTATATCATTATCTTAATTAGTATCGTTATTACTGTAATTATTACTGTTATAATAATTATTTTTCAATTATACTACCAGTACCAATAATAATAATGATAATAATAACATAATAATACTAATAACAATATTATAACCACTAGCATTATTATTATATACTATACTTATTATTTATTGTTATTATTACAGTTATAATAGATTTTTGGCATAAACTAATAATTAAGATAATAGTAATATATATATAATAATAATAATAATATAATATATAATAATAATAATATATAATAATATATAATATATTCAAATGTTATTAAATATCTCTCTTTATTCTCACTTTATCATCATTATTATTATGATAATACAATTCTGGTAATATTATTCATTATTACCCTAATAATTGCGAAATCACCAAAGAAATCGAAAAATATCATTTTGGAGTAACTCTCAAAAGGCTATATTTCGCTAGATTTTGCCGCTTTTTCGACTTTTGGATGTTTTTCTTATACCTTTTTTATATTATATATGGACACAATTCCTGTTATTATCATCATCATTATCAGGATTTCATCATTATTTATCGTTATCATCATCATTATCATCATTATCATCATTATCATCATCATTATCATCATTATTGTCAATAGTATCATCATTATTGCAATTGTTTACATGATTATTGCAATTATTGGTTTATAGTATATAGTTTTTGGCAATATATAATAACCACAACAATAATAATGATAATAAACAATATATAACAATAAAACTATTTATATACTAATTTATATCATTATCTTCATTAGTATCGTTTATTCTGTAATTATTACTGTTATCATATTATTTTTGCATTATACTACCAGGACAGAATAATAATAATGATAATACTACAATAATAATCTATAACAATCGTATAACCACTAGCATTTTATTATTATACTTAACACTTATTATTATTATTGTTTATTATTACAGATAATGATAGATTTTTTGGCAATGATACTATATTAAGATAATAAGTAATAATAATAATAATAATAATAATAATAATAATAATATAAACATAATAATACTATAATAATATATAATAATATACTAATAATAATTTTTAATATATTCAAATGTTTGCAAATTCTCTTTATCTCCTTTTATCATCAGTGTATTGTTATGATTAATACAATTCTGGTATTATTATCATTATTCCCTAATACTTGCCGAAATCACCAGAAATGGAAAACGTCTTTTGGTGTATCTCTCAAAGGCTATAATTTCGCTAGATTTTGCCGCTTTTTTCGACTTTTGGAATGTTTTTTTCTTATACCTTTTTTATATACTATGGCCAACAATTCCCTGTTCTTATCATCATCATTATCATGATTATCATCATTATTTATCGTTATCATCATCATTTATCATCATTATCATCATTATCACATCATTATCCTCATTATTGCCATTCTTATTATCATCATTATTGCAATTGTTATCATTATTTTGCAATTATTGAGTATAGTATAGATTTTTGCAATAATACTAAATACCACCAAAGAATAATGTAATAACATAAGATAACATATTCCGATTTTATAATAATAATCTTATATCATTATCTTAATTAGTATACGTATTACTGTAATTATTACTGTTATAATAATTATTTTTGCAATTATACTACCAGTACAAATAAATATGATATATAACAATAATAATTACTAATACAATATTATAACCACTAAGCATGATTATTATTATACTTATACTTTATTATTATTATTGTTATTATTACATATATGATGTTTGTTTTTGGGCAATGATACTGAATAATTAAGATAATAGTAATAATATAAATTCATAATATACTAATAATCTAACTAATCATAATCTAATGAAAATGATATCAATGATAATAAATAATAATAATACAGAATAGTTACATTTTAATAATATTCAATGTTATCAAAATCTCTTTATTCTCACTTTTTATCATCATTATGTTCTGATTAATACATTCTGGTAATTATTATCATTATTACCCTAATAATTGCCGAATCCACCAAAAGATGGAAAAAAACGTCATTTTGGAGTATACTCATCAAAAGGCTATATTTCGCTAGATTTTGCCCGCTTTTCGACTTTTGGGAATGTTTTTTCTCCTTATAACCTTTTTTATTTATATAAGGGACACAATTCCTGTTAATTCTCGATCATCATTCTCAATGATTATCATCATTATTATCGTTATCATCATCATTATCTCATTATCATCATTATCATCATCATTATCATCATTATTGCAATTATTATCATACATTATTGCAATTGTTATCATTATTATTGCAATTATTGGAGTTATAGTATATATTTTTGCAATAATATAAAATACAAACAATTAATAATAGTAATAAATAATAATAACAATAATAACGATTTTATAATAATATTTTATATCATTATCTTAATTATATCGTTATTACTGTAATTATTACTGTTTATAATTATTTTTTTCAATTATACTACCAGTACAAATAATAATATGATAATATAACAATATATTAATAACAATATTATAACCACTAGCATTATTATTATTATACTATACTTATTATTATTATTGTTATTATTACAGAATAATATATATTTTTTGGCAATATACTATAATTAAATAATATAATATAATATATATAAATTTAATTAATAAATAATAATAATAATAATAATAATAATAATAATAAATAATAATAATTTTAATAATATTCAAATGTTATCAAAATTCTCTTTATTCACTTTTATCATCATTATTGTTATGATTATACAATTCTGGTAATTATTATCATTATTACCCTAATAATTGCCGAAATCCCAAAAAATCGAAAAACGTCATTTTGAGTATACTCTCAAAAGGCTATTTTCGCTAGATTTGCGCTTTTTCTATTTTGGAATGTTTTTCTTATACCTTTTTTAATATTATTGACACAATTCCTGTTATATCATATCATATCATATTATATCATTATTATTTATCATCATCATTAATTTATTATCATCATTATCATCATTATCATTGTTATTGCATTATTATATCATATTATTGCAATATCATTATATTCAATATTGGAGTTTATAGTATATATTTTCAATACATATTATACCTAACAATAATAGTAATACATATAATAACATATAACGATTTTATAATAATTATTTATATCATTATCTAATTAGTATCGTTATACTGTAATTATTACTGTTATATATTATTATTTGCAATTAACTCATTACAATCATAATAATATGATATAATAACAATAATAATACTAATAACAATTAACCACTAGATTATTATTATTATATTATACTATTATTATATTGTATTATTTACAGATTAATAGTTTTTGGCATATACTATAATTAATATATAATAATAATAATATAATAATAATAATATAATAATAATAATAATAATAATAATAATATATTTTAATAATATTCAATGTTTCAAAATTCTCTTTATTCTCACTTTTATCATCATTATTGTTATGATTAATACAATTCTGGTAATTATTATCATTATTACCCTAATAATTGCCGAAATCCCAAAGAAAGAGAAAAAACGTCATTTTGGTATACTCTCAAAAGGCTATATTTCGCTATTTTGCCGCTTTTTCGATTTTGGGAATGTTTTCTATACTTTTTATATTATATTGGACACTAATTCCTGTTATTATCATCATCATTATCATGATTATCATCATTATTATCGTTTATCGTCATCATTATCACAATTATCATCCTCATATCATCATTATTGCAATGATTATCATCATTTATGGTAATTTGTTATTATTGCAATTATTGGAGTTATAGAAATATTTTTTGCAATAGTACTAATAACCACACACTATATAATAGTAATACAATAATAATAACAAATAATAACGATTTTATAATTATCATTTATATCCATTATCTTAACTTAGTATCGTATACTGTAGATTATTACAGTTATAATAAGTATTTTTGCAATTATACTACCAGTAAATAATAATAATGATGATAATAACAATACAATACTAATAACAATGTTTATAACTACGTACATTATTATTTATTATACTTATACTTATTATTATTTTGTTATTTATTACAGATTAATAATTTTTTGCAATAATCTAATAATTAAGATAATAGTATAATATTACTAATCATAATAATAATAATAATAATAATATATAATATAATAATAATAATAATATAATAATATAATTTATAATTTTATATTAAATTATCAAAATTCTTATTATTTAATCAATTTTGTAATATTACAATTTCGTAATTAATTCTAATTCTCCATTAATATCCAAAATGAAAAACCATTTTGGATATCTCTAAAGCTATATTTGCTAATTTTCGCTATTTTCGACTTTGGGAAGTTTTTTATACCTTTTTATTATTTGAAATTCTTTTATATCATCATTTATATATTATCTTATTATCTTTATCATCATTATCATTATTATCATATCATTATTATTATTATTTTATCATCATTTTGCAATTTATCATATTATTGCAATTATTGATTATTATTATTTGCAATAATACTATAATCAAAATATAATATATAACAATAATAATAACAATATACATTTTATATAAATTATTCATTATTATTAATTAGTACTTATTTTAATAATACGTTATAAATTATTTAAGTTAACATAAAATATAAAATATATAATTAAATAATATATAACATATATTATAACATACATATTATTATTAACTTATATTATTAATTATTTTTTTATATTAATATATAATTTTAAATAATAATAAAATAGATAATAGGTAATAATAATAATTAATATAATATAATAATAATAATAATAATAATATAATAATATAATACAATTTTAATATATTCAATGTTATCAAATTCTCTTTGTCTCCCTTTTACTCATCATTATTTTATGATTAGTACAATTCTGGTAATTATTATCATTATTTAACCCTAATAGATTGCCGAAATCACCAAAAAATCTAAAAAACGTCATTTTTGGCGGTGTATACTCTCAAGGCGATATTTCGCTAGATTTTGCCGCTTTTTTCGACTTTTGGAATGTTTTCTCTTATACCTTTTTTTATATTATCTATGGACACAATTCCTTGTTATTATCATCATCGTTCACTCTGATATCCATTCATTATTATCGTTTCATCAGTCATTATCACTTATCATCATTATCATCATCATGTATCATCTTATTGCGATTAACATCATCATTATTGCAATTGTTATCATTTTATTTGTAATTATTGGAGTTATAGTATATATTTTGCAATAATACTAATAACCACAACAATATAAGAGTAATAACACTAAAATGCAACAAATAACGATTTTTATAATTTATATATTTTATATCAATATCTTAATTAGTATCGTTATTACTGTAATTATTACTGTTATTATAATGTATTTTTTGCCAATTCATACTACCAGTACAAATAATAATAATGATGATAATACCATAATAAATACTAATAACAATATTATTAACCACTAATCTTAGTATTATTATAACTTATCTTATTATTATTATTGTTATTATTACAGATATACTAATTTTTTTGCATAATACTATACTTTAAGATAATAGTAATACTAATACTAAGAATAATATAATAAGTACACTAATAATAATAATAATAATAATAATATAATAATTTAATAATACTAATAATAATAATTTTAATAATAATTCCCATGTTATCAAAATTACTCTTATTCTCTTTTATCATCAGTATTGTTACGATTAGCACCATTCTCTGGTAATTTTATCATTATTACCCTTAATTGCCGAAATACACCAAAGAAATCGAAAAAACGTCATTTTGGAGTATTCTCTCAAAAGGCTACATTTCGCTAGATTTTACGTTGTTTCGACTTTTGGGATGTTTTTTTCTTATACCTTTTTTATATGGACTACATTCCTGGTTATTAGCTCATCATTATCATGATATCATCATTATTATCGTGATCATCATCATTACATCATTCATCATCAATTTGTCTCATCGTTATCATCATTATTGCAATTATTATCATCATTATGGCACTTGTTTCTCATGATTTATTGCAATTATTGGATTATAGTATTCTTTTTGCAATAATACTAATAACCACAACAATATTAATGTAATAACATACTATAACTAATACCGGATTTTATAATTATTATGTGTATATCTTACTTAATTAGTATCGTTATTACTGTAGTTATTACTGTTATATAATTATTTTTGGCAATTTACTACCATACAAATAATAATAATGATGAGAATAACAATTAATACCTACATACAATCTTATACCACTAGCATTATTATATTATACTTATAACTTTATTATCTTATTGTTATTATTACAGATATAATAGATTTTTTGGCAATAATACTATATTAAGACAATCGCAATATTAATGATATGAAGTATAATAATAATATGATATATAATAATAATAATCATATAATAATACTAGATAATAATAATAATAATACTAATTTTAAGGAATATTCAAATGTTATCAACAATCTCGTTATTCTCACTTTTATCATCCATTATTGTTATGATTAATACATTGCTGATAATTATTATCATTGTTACCTAATAATTGCCGAATTCACCAAGAAATCGGAAAATAAACGTCATTTGGAGTATAACTGCTCAAATAGCTATGTGTTTCTGCTAGATTTTGCCGCTTTTTCGACTTTTGGGAACATTGGTTTTTCTTATACCTTTTTTTATATTATATTGGACACAATTCCTGGTATTATCATCATCATTATCAATGATTATCACATTATTACGTTATTCATCATCATTATCATCATTATTCATCATTATCATCATCCATTATCATCATTATTGCAATTGATTATCTAATTTGCATTGTTATCATTTTATTGATTATTGTGGAGTTATAGCATAGATTTTTCGCAATAATAATAATAACCACAACATAATCTAGTAATAACAATAATAATAACATATGAATAACGATTTTATAATTTTAATTTATATCATTTCTAATTAGTATCGTTATTAACTGTAATTATTACTTTATATAATTTATTTGCAATATTATACTACCGTAGTAATAATGATATGATGCATGAATCACAATAATATACTAATAACAATATTATAACCACTAGCATTATATTATTTATTACTTATACTTATATTATTATTGTTTTAATTACGATATAATAGATTTAAGGGAAGACCATACATCTCTTATAGTTCTCGTGTTAACTAGGTACATAAACACCACACACTAATCTCACTAAGTTAACTACGGGGGTTGAAAGAATAAAATAGTAAATAATAATATAATTTTATAATATTCAAATGTTATCAATTCTCTTATTCTCACTTATTGCATCATATTGTATGATTATACAATTCTGGTAATAATTATCATTATTACCCTAATAATTGCCGAAATCACCAAAAGAAATCGAAACCGTCTTTGGAGTATACTCTCAAATGCTATCATTTGGTCTCTAGATTTTTGCCGCGTTTTCGACTTTGGGACTGTTTCTTATACTTTTTAGATTATATATGGACACATTTCCTGTTATTATCATCATCATTATCATGATTATCAGCATTATTATCGTTATCATCATCATATCATCATTATCATCATTATCATCATCATCTCATCATTTATGCAATTATTATCATAATTATTGCAATTGTTAGCATTATTATTGCATTATTGGAGTTATAGTATATTTTTCAATAACTAATAACACAACAATAATAATAGTAATAAAATAATAATAACAATTAATACGATTTTATAATATTATATATTTTTCTCATTAGTATCGTATTACTGTATATTATTATGTATAATAATATTTTTGCAATTATATACAGTAAAATAATAATAATATAAACAATAATAATAAATAACAATATTATAACACTAGCATTATTATATTATACTTATACTTATTATTATTATTGTTATTATTACAAAATATAGATTTTTTGGCAATATTATGAATAAGATAATAGTAATATAATAATAATAATAAAATAATAATTAATAAAATAATAATAAATAATAAAATAATATAATATAAATAAAATAAAAGTAATATTATAATTTTAATATTCAAATTTTTAAAATCTCATTATTCCTTTTATCATTATTATTGTTCTGTTAATTATAGTCATATTATCATTATTACCTAATAATGCAAATCACCAAAGAAATCGAAAAACATTATTTTGATAAACTCTCAAGCATATTTCCTTATTTTCCGCTTTTTCGACTTTTGGGAATTTTTCTTATACCTTTTTATATTATATATGGACAAATTCCTGTATTATCACATCATATATATTATATCAATTATAATAATCATAATATCAATATCATTTTATCATATCATTATCTAATTATTATTATTACTATTATTGCATTTTACATTATTATTGCAATTGGAGTTATAGTTATATTTTGCAATAATACTAATAACCAAAAAATTCAATAACAATATATAACATATATATATACAAATTTATCATTATTATTTTATATTAATATAATAGATTTTTATACTTAATTATATAATATGTATATAATAATATTTTGCAATTATACTACCATACAAAAAATAATAAGATGATAATAACCCAAAAATTTAAAAATAAAACAATATTATAACCACTAGCATTTTTATTTATTTTACTTTTTATTATTAATTTTTATTTATTATTATTTGATATTTAAAAGATTTTTTTGGGAATAAAAATAAAAATTAAAAATAATAGTAATAAAAAAATTTAAAAATAATAAAATAATAATAATTAATAATAATAATAAAAAATAATAATAATAATAAAAATAATAAAATAATAAAAAATAGTAATTTTAAAAAATATTCAAATGTTATCAAAATCTCTTATTTCACCTTTTTTTCATCAATTGTTTTTGATTTTTACCCAAAAAAAGGTAATTATTATCTTATTACCCCAATAATTGCCGAAATCACCCAAAAAAATCGAAAAAAGTCATTTTGAGTATACTCTCAAAAGGGTATATTTCGCTAGATTTTACCCCTTTTTCGACTTTTGGGGAATGTTTTTCTTACCTTTTTTATATTATAATGGGCAAATTCCTGGTTTTTATCTCATCATTATCATGATTATATTAATTTTTATGTTATCAATCATTTTCATCATATTATCATTACATTTACTTATAAACAAAATTGCAATTTTTATAAAATTATTGCAAATTTTTATCATTATTTTTGCAATTATTTGGGGTTTATAAAATATATTTTTTCAAAATACAATAACCCAAAAACAATAATAAAAGTAATAACAAAAATAATAACAATAATAAAGATTTTTTAATATTTTTTTATATCAAATCTTAATTAGTATCGTTATTACGTAATTATTTTTATAAAATTATTTTTTCCCAAATTTTATACCATTTAAAAAAAACAATAATGATGATAATAACCCAAAAATTTAAAATAATAAAAAATTATAACCACTAGCATTATTATTATTATTTTATTTTAAATTTTTTATTTTTTATTATTATTATTACAGATATAAAGATTTTTTGGCAATAATACTAATTTAAATAAAATAATAATAATAATAATAATAATAATTTAAAAATAATAATAATTTAAAAAAATAATAATAATAATAATAATAATTAAAAAATAAAAAAAATAAAAATAAATTTTAAAAATATTTAAAAAGTATCAAAAAATTCCCCTTTTTTTCATTTTTTAATCCTTATTTGTTGATTAAAACAATTCGGGGGAAATATTAAATTATTTTCCCTAATAATTCCGAAAACACCCCAAAAAAATCGAAAAAAACGTATATTGGAGTTACTCCAAAAGGTATATTTTTCCCCCAGATTTTTTCCGCTTTTTTGACTTTTGGGGAAAGTTTTTTTTATACATTTTTATTTTTTAAAATAAGGACACAAAACCCTGTTATTATCATCATCATTATCATGATTATCATCATTATTATCGTTATAATAAACCCTTATAAAACTTATCATCATTATCAAAAATCATTTTCCCTTTATTGCCCAAATTTTTTCACATTTTTGCAATTTTTATCATTTTTTATTTTAATTAAATTTGGGGTTATACCCTTTTTATTTTTGCAATAATACTTAAAACCACAAAAAAAAATAATAGTAAAAAAAACAATAATAATAAAAATAATAAAAAGGGTTTTAAATTTTTTTTATATATTATAAATTTGTATCTTATTATTTTAATTATTCTTTAAATAATTTTTTGCAATTAACTACCCCGTAAAAAATAATAAAGATGATAATAACAATAATAATACTAATAACAATATTATAACCACAGCAAAATTATTATAATATATTTATTATTTTTATTGTTATTTTTTTTCAGATATAAAAGTTTTTTTGGGAATAAACTAATAATTAAGTAATAGTAATAAAAAATAATAAATTTAAAAATAATAATAATAATAAAATAATAATAATAAAATTTAAAATAATAAAAAGGGAAAAATAATAAAAACAATTAATAATAATAATTTAAATTTTAAAATATTCAAATGTTATCAAAATTTCTTTATTTTCAAATTTATCATCATTATTTTTAGATTAATTTCAATTTGGTAATTTATTTTAAATTTTTACCCAATAAAAGGGCCCAAAGAAAACCCAAAAAAATCGAAAAAAAAGTCCTTTTGGGTATACTCTCAAAAGGCTATATTTTGCTAGATTTGCCGCCCTTTTTGACTTTTGGGAATGTTTTTATTTATAATTTTTTTTTTTTTAAAATATGACCCCATTTCCCGGGTTTTTTTTAAAACATCATCATTATCATGATTATCATTCATTATTATCGTATCACCCTAATTATCCCTCATTACATCATTAAAAATCCCCATTATCATCATTATTGCAATTATAAACATAAAAATTGCAATTGTTATCATTATTATTTCCCAAATTTTTGGAGGGTTTGTATATATTTTTGCAATAATACTAATAAACCCCAACAATAAAAATAGTAATAAAAAATAATAAAACAAAATAACATTTTATAATTTTTATTTATATCATTATCTTAATTAGATCGTTATTACTGTAATTTTAAATGTTATAAAAAATCATTTTGCAATTAACTACAGTCAAATAATAATAATGATGATAAAACAATAATAATACTAATAACAATATTATAAACCCCTAGCATTATTTTATTTTTTTCCTATAAATTTTTATTTTTATTGGGATTTTTAAAAAATAAATTAAAATTTTTTGGCAAAAATACTAAAATTAAGAAAAAAATAATAAAAAAAACAATAATATAATAAAAATAATAATAATAATAATAATAAATAATAATAATAATAATAATAAAAAATAATAATAATAATAATAATAATTTTAATAATATTTAAATGTTATCAAAAATTTTCTTTTTTTCACTTTATCACATTTTGTTATGATTAAAACAATTTTGGTAATTATTATCATTTTTATCCTAATAAATTTCCCAAATCCCAAAAAATCGAAAAAAAAGTCATTTTTTTTTTGGGGTATACTCTCAAAAAAGGCAAAATTTCGCTGATTTTGACGCTTTTTCGAAATTTTGGGAATGTTTTCTTTTAAACCTTTTTTTTATTATATATGGGAAAAATTCCCCGTTATTTTCATATTTATTTCATGATTATCATCATTTTTACGGTTTTCATCATCATTATCATCATTATCATCATCATTACATCATTATTGAAATTTTTATCATCATTATTGGCAATTTTTATCATTATTATTGTAATTATTGGAGTTTTAGGTATATTTTTTTCAAAAATATAATAACCCAAAAAATAATAATAAAAATTTAAAAATAATAAAAATAAAAAATAACGATTTTTTAATTTTTATTTAGATCATTTTCTTAATTTGTATCGGTTTTACTGTACTTTTTACGTTATAATAATTTTTTTTGCAAATTTTAATACCCCCGTAAAATAATAATAATGATGATAATAACAATAATAATACTAAAAAACAATATTAAACAACTAGCATTATTATTTTTATGCTTATATTATTATTATTATTTTAATTTTTTACAAAAAATAATAATTTTTTGCCAATAATAATAAAAATAAGATAATAGTAATAATAATGAATAATAATAATAATAATAATAAAAACAGCAATAATAAAATAATAATAATAAAAAAATAATTTAAAAATAATAATTTTTTTTTTAATATTCAAATGTTATCAAAATTCTCTTTATTCTCAATTTATCACATTATTGTTATGATTAATCAATTTTTGGTAATTTTTATCATTAATTTTCCCTAATAATTGGGCCCAAATCACCCAAAGAAATCGAAAAAAAAAATTTTTGGGGTATCCTTTAAAAAGGGTATATTTTTGCCCAGATTTTTCCACTTTTTCGATTTTTGGAAAAGTTTTTCTTATACCTTTTTTTTATTATTTTATGGACAAAATTTCCCGTTATTATCATCAAACATTATCATGATTCCCTCATTATTTTCGTTATCACATTAAATTTTCATTATCATCTCATTATCATCATTTTTGCAATTATTTTAATTATTTTGCAATTGTAATAATTTTTTTATTGAAATTATTTGGAAATTTTTAGTATTTTATTTTTGCAATTTAAAACTAATAACCCCAACAATAAAAATAGGGAATAAAATAATAATAACAATAAAAACGATTTTAAAATTATTATTTTTTATCATTATCTTTAAATTTGTATCGTTATTACTGTAATTTTTACTGTTTTAATAATTATTTTTTCAATTTACTTTTCCCGGGACAAATAATAATAATGAGATAATAACAATAAAAAATACAATAAAAAATATTTTAACCCCGTAGCATTTTATTATTTTACTTAACTTATTTTTTTATAGTTAATTTTTACAGAATAATAGATTTTTGGGAATAATACTAAAATTAAAAATAATAATAATTTAAAAAAATTTAAAAATAAAATAATAATAATAAAATAATAATAATAATAATAATAATAATAAATTTTAAAATAATAATAATAATAATTTTAATAATAATCAAATTTTTATCAAAATTCTCTTTTTTATCACTTTTATTTATCATTTTTGTTATGGGTTAATAAATTCTGGTAATATAAACATTTTTACCCAAAAATTGCCCAAAAACACCAAAGAAACGAAAAAAAAAGTCATTTTTGGTATACTCTAAAAGGGGAATTTCGTAGATTTTGCCGCTTTTTTGAATTTTGGGAAGGTTTTTTTAAAACCTTTTTTATATTATATATGGGCACCAAATTTTGTTAATCAAACATAATTATCATATTATCATTTATTTTTTGTTATCATCATCATTATATCATTATATCATTTCATCATTATTGCAATTATAAACATTTTGCAAATTTTTATCATATTATTGCAATTTTTGGGGTTTTTAAAATTTTAAATTTTTTCAATAATACTAAATAAACCCCAAAAAAAAATAGTAATAAAAAATAAAAAAACCCAAAAATAACGATTTTTTAATTTTATTTAATCATTATCTTAATTTTTATCGTTATTTCGGGAATTATTCCCGTTAAATAATTATTTTTGCAATTATACTACCAGTAAAATAATAAAAATGACGATAATGACAATAAAATACTAAAAACCCAAAATTATAACCACTGCATTTTTTTTTTTTTTTTTTTTTTTTTTTATTTTACATAACTGATTTTTATTATTTTTATTTTTAAGATAAATAAAATTTTTTGGCCCAAAAATACAATAATTAAGATAATTTTGTTTAAAAATAATAAAAAATAATAATAATAATAAAATAATAGAAATAAAAATAAAAATAATAATTTAAAATAATAATAAATTTTTAAAAATATTCAAATGTTTTGAAAATTCTCTTTTTCCACTAAAATATATATATATATTAAAATATTATATTTATATATAATATTAGTGAGAAAAAGAGAAATTTTTATAAAATTTTAAATTTTTAAAATTTTATTTTTATTATTATTATTATTTTTCATTTTTACTATATTTTTTATTATTATTATTTTTTATTATTTTTATTTCTAATCTTAATTTTTAGTATTATTGCCAAAAAAAACTATTTAAACGTAAAAAATAACAATAAAATAATAAGTATTGTATAATAATAATAATGCTAGGGTTATAATATTTTTAAATTTTTGTTATTATTATTGTCTTATCGTCATTTTATTTGTACTGGGTAGGATAATTTCCAAAAAAAAATTATTTAAAAGTAAAAAATTTCAGTAAAAACGAAATAATTAAGATAAAGATATAAAAAATAATTATAAAATCGTTATAATTGTTATATTAAATTTTTATTATAGTATTAAATTTTTTTGGTTATTAGTATTTTTGGGAAAAATAATTTACATAACTCCAATAAATTTCAATTTAAAAATGATAAAAAATTGCAATAATGATGATAAAAAATTGCAAAATGATGATAAAAGATGTAATGATTAATGATGATTTATAACAAAAAAATGAGATAATCATGATAATGTGATGTAAAAAACAGGAATTGGTCCCTATATAATATAAAAAAGGTATAAGAAAAACATTCCCCCAAAAACGAAAAAGCGGGAAAATTAGCGAAATATAGCCTTTTTGGGGTATTTCTCTAAAAAGACGTTTTTTTGATTTTTTGGTGATTTCGGCAATTATTTGGGTAAAATGATAATAATTACCAGAATGTTTAATCAAAAACAATAAATGATGATTTTAAAAAAGGGGAATAAAAAGAATTTTTATAACATTTGAAATTATTAAAATTATTATTATTATTATTTTATTATTTTTTATTATTATTATTATTATTGGGTTAATTATATTATATTTTTATTATTTTTTATTATTATTTATCTTAATTATTTTGTAAATTTTGCCAAAAATCTATTATTCGGGAATAATAACTATAATAATAATAAGTTAAAATATAAAATTTAAAAATGTACTGGGTTTTAAAAATTGTTATTAGGAAATTTTTATTGTTATTATCATCATTATTTTTATTTGTACGGGAGTTAATTTCAAAAAAATTTTATAACAGTTTAAAAATTCAGTTTAAAAACGATATAATTAAGATAATGTAATTTTAAAAAATAATTTTTTAAAAACGTTTTTATTGTTATTATTATTTGGGATTACTATTATTTTTGTTGTCGGGTTTTTAAATAATTTTGCAAAAATATATACCATAAAACCCAAAAAATTTTTAATAATAATTATTACAATTTCAATAAAGATGATAAAAATTGAATAATGATGATAATGATGTGTAATGATAATAATGATGATGATAACGATAATAATTTATTTATAATCATGAAATGATGATGGAAAAACAGGGAATTTGTTTTCCCTATAAAAATATAAAAAAGGTTTAAGAAAAACATTCCCCAAAAAAAATCGAAAAAGTGGCAAAATCTAGCGAAAAAATAGCCTTTTTAGAGTTTTACCCAAAAAAGACTTTTTTTTGATTTCTTTTGGGGATTTCGGCCCAATTTTTAGGGGAATAATGAGAATAAAATTTCCAGAATTGTTTTTAATCATAACAATAAGATGATAAAAATTGGAAAAATAAAGAGAATTTTGATAACAATTTGAAAATTTTTAAAATTTTATTATTTTTATTATAATTTTTATTATTATTTTTAATTTTTATTATTATTATTTGTATTTTCATTTTATTACTAAATTTTCTTAATTATTAGGATTTTGGCAAAAAATTATTATATTTTTAATAAAACAATAATAATAATAAATAAAGCATAATAATAATAATGGGTAGTTTTTAAATATTTTTTATTGGATTATTATTTTTATTTTCAAACATTTTATTATTTGGACGGGGAGTATAATTTTTCAAAAAATTAAATTTTAAAAGTAATAAGTACAGTAATAAGATACTAATTAAGATAATGATATAAAAAAATAATTAAAAATCTTTTATTATTATTATTTATTTTTATTACATTTTTATTGTTGTGGTTTTTAGTATTTTTGCAAAAATTTACTTTTAACTCCAATAATTACCCAAAATAAGATAACAATTGCAATAATGATGATAATAATTGGCCCAAAAATGATGATAATGATGATGATAAAGATGATAAGATGAGGGTAACGATAAAATGTGATAAACATGTAATGATGATGATTAAACAGGAATTTTGGGGCCATTTATAATATAAAAAAAGGTATAAAAAAAACATTTCCCAAAAATCGGAAAAAAACGTCAAAAACTAGCGAAAAATAGCCTTTTGAGAGTTTTACTCCCAAAAAGGGCGGGTTTTTTCGATTTCTTTTGGGATTCGGCCCTTTTAGGTAATAAGGGAAAAAATTTCCAGAAAATTTTATTTAAACAAACAAAAATGATGGGTAAAAGGGAGAATTTAAAAAGAATTTTTATAACTATTTTTTAAAATTATTAAAAATTATTATTTTTATTATTATTATTTTTATTTTATTAATTAATATTTTTATTATTATTTTATTATTTTTTATTATTTTTATTATTATTATTATTTTTATCTTAATTTTTAGTATTATTGCCAAAAAAACTTTTATATCTGTAATTGACAAAAATTTAAAAAGTATAGGTATTTAAAAATAATAATGCCCCAGTGGTTATAAAATTGTTTTTAGTATTATTATTGTTATTATCTCAATTTTTATTTTTAATGGTGTATAATTGCAAAAAAAGATTATTATTTAAAAGTAATAATTTAAATAATAACGAATAAATTTAAAAAATGATATAAAAAATATAAATTAAAAATTAAATTTTTATTGTTATTATTTGGGTTTTTACATTTTTATGTTGTGGGTTTTTGTATTATTGCAAAAAATATACATAAATCCAATAAAATTTCCCCTAATTAAAGATAAAAAATTGCAATAATTGATAATAAATTTCAAAAATGATGATAATGATGAGATTTAAAGATATAATGAGATAATTAGATGAAACGATAATTTAAAATGTTTAAACATGATAATGATGATGATAATAACAGGAAATGGTTTCCAAAATTTTAAAATAAAAAAGATAAGAAAAACATTCCCAAAACGAAAAAAACGGCCCAAAAACTAGCGAAATTAGCCTTTTGAGAGTATACTCCCAAAAAGACGTTTTTTTTGGGGTTCTTTGGTTATTTCGGGAAATTTTTAGGGTAAAATATAATAATTTTCCCGAATTTTATTAATCATAACAAAAATGATGATAAAAGTGAGAAAAAAGAGAATTTGATAACATTTGAAAATTATTTAAAAATTTTTATTATTTAATTAAATTTTTATTATTATTTTATTACTTTTTATTATATTATTTATTTTTATTATTATTATATTATTATTATTTTTATTTATTATTATTATTTTCTTAATTTTTAGGATTATGCCCAAAAAAAACTATTTTATCTTAATAATAAAAAATAATAATAATAAATTAAGATAATAAAAAATAATGCTAGTGGTTTTAATTTTTTGTTATTTGTATTATTATTTTATTATCATCTTTTTATTATTTTAAATGGAGTAAATGCAAAAATAATTATTATAAAGTAATAATTCCCAAAATAACGAACTAATTAAGATAATGATATAAATAAATTTAATTAAAACGTTATTTTTGTTTTTATTTTGTATTAATTTTTATTTTTGGGGGTTTTAAGTATTATTTCCAAAAAAAATAAAGTATAACTCCCCCAATTGCCCAAAAATAATTTATAAAAAAATTGGGAATTTAAAGATGATAATAATTGCAATAATTTATGAAAATGATGATGATAATGATGATAATGATTATAATGATGATTTTAACGTAATTTAAAGATGATAAAACATTAAAGATGATGATAATAACAAGGGGTTGTTTTCCCCTATCTAATATAAAAAATGTATAAGGGAAAAAAATTTCCCCAAAATCGAAAAAAAGCGGCAAAATCTAGCCCAAATATAGCCTTTTGAGAGTAACTCCAATATGACGTTTTTTGATTTCTTTGGTGATTTCGGCAATTTTTGGGGAATAAGTAATATTTACAGAATTGTATTAATGCCCTAAAAAAATAATGATGGGTAAAAAATGAGAATAAAGAGAATTTTTATAACATTTGAATATTATTTAAAAATTATTATTATTATTTATTATTTTATTTTTATTATTTTTATTATTATTATTATTATTATTATTAAATTTTATCATTATTATTATTTTTAATTATCTTAATTATTTGTATTATTGCCAAAAAATCTATTAATCTGTAATAATAAAAATAATAATAAAAATATAGTATAATAATAATTAATAATGCTAGTTTTTATAATATGTTATTGATTATTTTTGTATTATCATCATTATTGTATTTATGGTATATAATTGCAAAAATAATTATTATAACAAAAAAATTCAGTAATAAGATATAATTTAAAATTATGATATAAATAAACATTAAAAATCGTTATTATTTATTTATTGTTATTACTATTATTATGGGGTTATAGTATTATTGCAAAAATATATTTTAACTCATAATTGCAATAATAATGATAACAATTGCAATATGATGATATTTGCAATAATGGGTATAATGATGATGATAATGATTGATAATGATGATAATGATGATGATAACATAATAATGAGATAATCATGATAATGATGATGATAATAACAGAATTCGTGCTCCATTATATAAAAAAGAGGTATAAGAAAACATTCCCAAAAATCGAAAAAAAGCGGCAAAATCTAGATCGGAAATATAGCCTTTTGAGAGTAGACTCAATGAAGGTTTTTCGAATTTCTTGTGATGTCGGTCTTAATTATTAGGGTAATAATGAAATAATTACCAGAATTGTATTAATCATAACAATAATGATGATTAACAGTGAGAATAAAGAGAATTTGAGAAACATTGAAATTATTACAAAATTCATTATTATTATATTATTTTATTATTATTGTTATCATTATATTATTATTATATATATAGATTATTATATGATTATTACTATTATTCGTATTATTATTATTATTATTTTATTATTACATCATCTTCATTATTGTTAGTAGTGCCAAAAATCTAGTAGATCTGTTAATAATAACAATTAATAATGATAAGTATAAGTATAATAATAATGCTAGTCTGTTTATACTATTGTTATTAGAATTATTATTGTTATTATACTCATTCTTATATTGTACTGGTAGTATCATGCAAAAAATAATTATTTATAACAGTAATAATTACAGTAAACCGATACTAATTAACGAGAATGATATAAATAAAAATGATAAAATTCGTTATATTGGATTATAATTGTTACTACTTTATTATTGTTGTGGTATTATATTATTGCAAAATATATACTATAACTCCATAATTGCCAATAATAATGATACAATTGCAATATGATGATAATAATTGCAATAATGATGATATGATGATGAAGATGATAATGATGATAAAAGATGATGATACACGATAATAATGATGATAATCATAGATAATGATGATGATAATAACAGGAATTGTGTCAATATAGAATTAAAAAAGGTATAGAAAAACATTCCAAAAGTCGAAAAAGCGGCAAATCAAGCTGAAATATAGCCTTGTGAGAGTTTACTCAAAAAAACGTTTTTCGATTTCTTTGGTGATTTCGGCAATTATTAGGAATAATGAAATAATGCCATAATTGTATTAATCATAACAATAATGAGGATAAAAGTGAGAATAATGAGATTTTTGATA
Organism: Penaeus monodon; assembly: GCF_015228065.2. Classification (NCBI taxonomy): domain Eukaryota; kingdom Metazoa; phylum Arthropoda; class Malacostraca; order Decapoda; family Penaeidae; genus Penaeus; species Penaeus monodon. Next base: position 21,198 of record NW_023646895.1, read on the forward strand.
AACATTTTTTGATATTATTAAAATTATTATTATTATTATTGTTATTATTATTATCCTTATATTATTTTATATTATGTTATTATTATTATATTATTTTATATTATATTATTATTATTATTATTATTATACTATATCTTAATTATTAGTATTATTGCCAAAAATCGCTATTATATCTGTTAATAATAAACAATAATAATAAATAAGATATAAGATAATAAAATAATGCTAGGGTTATAATATTGTTATTAGTATTATATTGTTTATCATCATTTTATATTATTAATGGTAGATAATTGCAAAAATTAATTATTATACAGTAATAATTACAGTATAACGAACTAATGACGATAATGATCATAAATATAATATAAAAATCGGTATTATCTGTTATTAGTATTGTTATTACTATTATTATTGTTGTGGTTATTGTATTATTGCAAACATTATACTATAACTCCAATAATTTCAATAATAATGATAACAATTGCAATAATATGATAATAAATGCAATAATGATGATAAAGATGATAATAATGATGCTAATGACTATAATGATGACGATAACGATAATACAGTGATAAATCATGATAATGCTGAGATAATAAAACAGAATTGGTCAAATATAATATAAAAAAGGTCTCAAAAAACATCCAAAGTCGAAAAAAAGCGCAAAAATCTAGAAAATATAGCCTTTTGAGAGTTAATCCAAAATGACGGGCGGTTTTTCGATTCTTGGTGATTTCGGCAATTATTAGGGTAATAATGAAATTATTACCAGAATTGTATTATTCATAACAATATGATGATAAAAGTGAGAATAACGAAATTTGATAACATTTGAAATTATTAAAATTATTCTATTAGTACTATTTTTATTTTTACATTATTATTATTATTATTTTTTTTTATTACTATTATCTTAATCTAAAGTATTATTGCCAAAAAAATCTATTATATCTGTAATAATACAATAATAATATATAAGTATAAGTATATAATATAATGCTAGTGGTTTCATAATATGTTATTAGTTTATATTGTTATTATCATCATTATCAGTATTTATACTGGTTAGTATAATTGAACAAAATAATTATTATAAAAGTAATAAGTACAGTAATAAAGATATAATTAAAGATAATGATATAAACATAATAAGTTATAAAATCGTTATTATTGTTATTATTATTGTTATTATATTATTATTGTTGCGGTTATTAGTATTATTGCAAAAATATATGCTATAACTCCAATATCCAATAATTAATGATAACAATTGCAAAATTATGATAATAATGCAATAATGATGATAATGATTATGATAATGATGATAATGATGATAATGATGATGATACCGATAATAATGAGGATAATCATGATAATGATGATGAGAATAACAGGAATTGTGCTCCATATATATATAAAAAGGTATAAGAAAAACAGTCCCAAAAGTCGAAAAAGCGGAAAATTCTAGCGGAAATATAGCTTTTGAGAGTATACTCCAAATGACGGTTGTTTCGATGTCTTTGGGATTCCCCCCCCCCCCCTTAAATGATTAGGGTAATAATGGATAATAATATTCAGAATTGTATTAATCTAACAATAATGAGATAAACGTGAGAAGAAAGAGAAGTTTGATAACATTGATATATTAAAATTATTATTATTATTATTATTATTATTTATTATTATTATATATTATTATATATTATTATTATTATTATTATTATTCTTATCAATTATTATTGCTATTATCTTAATTATTTAGTATATTGCCAAAATCTCTTATATCTGTAATAATAACGAAAATAATAATAAGTATAAGCTCTAATAATAATAATGCTAGTGGTTATAATATTGTTATAGTATTATTATTGTTATTACATCATTTTATTATTTGTACGGGTAGTATAATTCCCAAAAAAAATTTATTTAACAGTAAAAATTACATAATAACGATACAATTAAATTTGATATAATAAAAATTAAAAAAATCGTTTTATTTTTATTATTATTGTTTTTTACATTTTATTGTTTGGTTATTAGTATTTTGAAAATAATATAAAAAACTCAAATAATTACAATAAAATGTAAAAATTGCAATAATAAATATTAATGCAATAATGATGATAATGATGAGGGAATGATGTAATAGATAATTATGATATAACGATAAAAATGTATAACATGAAACGAGTGATAATAACAGGAATTTGTCCATATAAAATATAAAAAAGGTATAAAAAACATTCCAAAAGTCAAAAAAAGGGGAAAAAATCTAGCGAATATAGCCTTTTGGGGAAGTATACTCCAAAATGATTTTTCGATTTTTTTGGTGTTTTCGCAATTTTGGGTAAAAATTTAAAAATTACCAAATTGTACTAATCATAACTATAATGATATAAAATGAGAATAAAAGAATTTTGATAACTTTTTAAATATTTTAAAATTATTATTTTTATTATTATTATTTTATTATTATTTTATTTTTTATTATTATTATTTTTATTTTACTTTTTATCTTAATTATTAGTATTATTGAAAAAAAATCTATTATATATGTAATAATAACATAAAAATAAAAGTATAAGTATAATAATAATAATGCTAGTGGTTAAAATTTGTTATAGTTTATTATTGTTATTATCATCTTATTTTTTTGTACTGGTATTAAAATTTGCAAAAAAATTATTATTACTTTAAATAATTGCAGTAATAACGATACAAATTAAGATAATATAAAATAAAAATTAAAAAATCTTTTATTATTTTATTATTATTTTTATTACTTTTATTATTGTTGTGGTTATTAGTTTATTCCCCAAAAATATATATAACCCCAATAATTGCAATAAAAATGATAAAAATTGCAAAATATGATAAAATTGCAAAATGATGATAATAATGATATAGATGATAATGAGATGAAAAGATAATAATGATGAAAAATCAGAAAATGATGAGATAAAAAAAGTAAATGTTCTATATAAAAAAAAAAAGGGTATAAAAAAAACTTCCCCCAAAAGTCGAAAAAGCGGAAAAATCTAGCGAATATACCCTTTTTTTGAGAGAAACCCCCCAAAATGACTTTTTTTTTATTTTTTGGTTATTTCGGAATTTTTGGGTAATAATTAAATATTTACCAGAATTGCATTAATCAAAACAAAAATGAGATAAAGTGAGAAAAAAGAGAATTTTGATAACTTTTGAATATTATTAAAATTATTATTATTATTATTATTTTATTATTATTATTATTTTTATTTTTATTATTATATTATTATTATTATTTTTTTATTATTATTATTTATTATCATTTTTATTTATTATTTTAAATTATTAGTATTTTCAAAAAATCTTTTATATCTGTAATAATAAAAATTAATAAAAAGTTTGTAAATTAATATGCTAGGGTTTATAATTTGTTATTTATTATTTTTGTTATTATATCTTTTATTTTTTGTACTGGTATATAATTGCAAAAATAATTTTTAAAATATAATAATTTCTAAAAAGATACTAATTAGAAAATGTAAAAATAATAATTAAAAAACGTTTTATTTTTTATTATTATTGTTATTCTTTTATTTTGTTGGGGTTTATTATTATTGCAAAAATATTGCTATAACTCCAAAAATTGAAATAAAAATGAAAAACAATTGCAATAATGATGATTAAATTGCAAAAATGAGATAATGTAGAAAATATGAAAAATTTTTGATAATGATATGAAAACGATAATAGAGATAATCATGAAAATTTGATGAAAATAACGGAATTGTGTCCATATAATAAAAAAAATTTATAAGAAAACATTCCCAAAAGGGAAAAAAGCGTGAAAATCTAGCGAAATATAGCTTTTGAGAGAAAAACTCCAAAAAGGGGTTTTTTTCGATTTTTTTTGGTGATTTCGGCAATTATAGGGAAATTGATATAATTACCAGAATTGTTTAATCATAACATAGTGTGATAAAAGTGAGAAAAAAGAAAATTTTGAAAACATTGAATATTTTTAAATTATTATTATTATTATTATTATTTTTATTATTTTATTATTAATATTATCAATATTTATTATTATTTTTATTTTTATTATTATTATTATCATTATATATTTTTAAATTATTAGTTTTATTGCCAAAAAATTTTTATATCTGTAATAAAAAACAATAATAAATAATATAAGTATAAAAATAATGCTAGTTTTTAAACATTGTTATTAGTATTGTTATTGTTATTATCATCATTATTATTTTGTATGGGTATAATTGCAAAAATAATTATTATAACTGTAAAAAATTACAGTAAAAACGATACTAATTAAGATAAGATATAAAATGATAATTAAAAATCGTTATTATTTTTATTTTTTGTTTTATTTATTATTTTTTGTGTTTTGTACTATTGAAAAAATATTTTCTAAACTCCAATAATTGCAATAATAAAAATTTCAAAAGATAAAAAATTGCAATAATGATGAATGAGGAAAATGATGATATGATGATGATACGATAAAAATGTTAATCATGATAATGATGATGATAAAAACAGGAATTGTGTCCATAATATATAAAAAGGTTAAAAAAATTTCCAAAATTCGAAAAGCGGAAAATCTAGAAAAATTAGCCTTTTTTGAAGTATACTCCAAAATGAGTTTTTTTCTATTTCTTTGGTGTTTTGGGGCAATTATTGGGGTAAAAATGATAAAAATTTTACCAGAATTGTTTTAACATAACAAAAAGGTGATAAAAGTGAAATAAGAGAATTTTGATAAATTTTAATATTTTTAAAAAATTTTATTATTATTATTATTTTTTGTTTATTATTTTTATTTTATTTTTATTATTATTATTATTATTATTATTTTTAAATTATATTTTACTATTATTTAATTATTAGTTTTATTGCCAAAAATCTTTTATATCTGTAAAATAAAAATAATAATAAATTTAAAAGATAAAAATAAAACTAGTGTTAAAATATTGTTTATTAGTTTATTATTTTTTTTACACATTATTATTATTTGTACTGGAGGGGGTGTTCAAAAATATTATTATAACAGTAAAAATTAAGAAATAACGTTTTTAAAGATAAGAATAAAAATATTAAAAAATCGTTATTATTGTTTTATTTTTGATTATTTATTATTGTTGTGGTTATTAGTATTATTGCAAAAATAATACTATAACCCCAAAAATTCAATAATAATGATAAAAAATTGCAATAATGATGAAATAATTGCAATAATGATGATAATGATGATGATAATGATGAAAAATGATGATAATGATGATGAAACGTAATAATGATGATAATCATGAAAATGATGATATAAAACAGGAATTGTGTCCTATTAATATAAAAAAGGTATAAGAAAAATTTCCCCTTTAAGTCGAAAAAGGGGAAAAAACTACGAAATATACCCTTTTTGAAGTATACCCCAAAAAGACGTTTTTCTTTTCTTTGGTGATTTCGGCAATTTTGGGAAATGATAATAATTCCCCAGAATTTATTAAAATCATAAAAATAAGGGATAAAATGAAAAATAAAGAGAATTTTGATAAATTTGAATTTTTATTAAATTATTATTATTTTATTATTATTTTATTATTATTATTTTTATTATACTTTTAATTATTATTATATTATTTTATTATTTTATTTTACTTTTTTAATTTATTAGTATTATTGAAAAAAAATCTATTATATATGTAATAATAAAAAAAATAATAATATTAAAAGTATAAATAAAAATGCAGTATTTTATAACATTGTATTAGATTGTTTTGTTATTATCATCATTATTTTATTTTGTAGGGTAGTTAATTGCAAAAATAATTATTTAACAGTAAAAATTACGTAATCGATACTAATTAAGATAATGATTAAATGAAATTAAAAATCGTTTTTTGTTATTTTATTGTTATTCTTTATTATTTTTGGTTATTAGTTTTTGAAAAAAATATATCTAAAAACTCCAATGATTGCAATAATAACGATAACAATTGCAATAATGATGTAATAATTGAAATAATGTGATAATGAATGGATAATGATGATAATGATAAAAATGATGATGAAATATGAGAATGATTATGATGATGATAACGTAAAAATGATGTAATCATGAAAATGATGAGAAAAAAACGGGAAATTTGTGTCCATATTTTAATAAAAAAAGGTATAAGAAAACATTCCCAAAAGTCGAAAAAGCGGAAAAATCTGCGAAATATACCCTTTTGAGGTTCCCCAAAAATGACGTTTTTTCGATTTTTTGGGTGATTTCGGAAATTTTAGGAAATAATAAAATTTTACCAGAATTGTATTAATCATAACAATAATGATGATAAAAGTGAGAAAAAGGAAAATTTTGAAACATTTGAATATATTAAAATTATTATTATTATTATTATTATTATTATTTTTAAATTATTATTATTATTTTTATTTTTTTATTATTTTATTTTTTTTTTTTTTTTTTATTAAAAATTAAATTTTAAATTATTAGTATTTTCCCAAAAAAAATCTATTATCTTAATAATAACAAATAATAAATATAAGTATAATAATAAATGTAGGGGTTTTAAAATATTGTTATTATTTATTTGTTTTTTTCATCATTATTATTATTTGTACTTTATTTTTATTGCAAAAAAATTATTATAACAGTAAAATTACGTTAACGATACAATTAAGATAATAATATAAATAAAATTTATAAAATCGTATTTTTGTTATTATTATTGTTATTACTATTATTATTTTTATGGTTTTTAGTATTATTGCAAAATTATTCTATAACTCCAAAAATTTGCAATAAAATGATAAAATTGCAATAATGATGAAAAAATTTTCAATAAATGTATAAAGATATGATAAGATGTAAGATGAAAATGATGATGATAACGATAATAATGATGATAACATGAAAATGATGAAAAATACAAAATTGTGTCCATATATAAAAAAAAACGGTATAAAAAAAAACTTTCCCAAAGTCGAAAAACGGAAAAATCTAGCGAAATATGCCTTTGAGAGTATACCCCAAAAATGACGAAAGGGTAAGTCCGATATGCGAAGCTTAGCCTCGCCCGAGTATGCCTGAGGGGACCCCGGGCCGTTCGCTAATGCCGACTCGCTCACTGTGTCACTGGTCTGACTCGGTAAAACCTAGTCCTTACCCGCCGTGGTGCCCAGCCAAGCAGACCCCCCGGGGGAAATTGCACTTTTCGCGCCGGGGCGGGCGCGAACCGCTCCCCCCGGTTTGGGGGCCGAACTTACCACTTACTACCCGGGGGCCCCCAAATGACGTTTTTTCGATTCTTTGGGGATTTCGCAAATTTTTAGGGTAAAAATGAAAAAAATTCCAAAATTTTATTAAAAATAAAAAATATGATAAAGTGAGAAAAAAGGAAAATTTTTATAACATTTTGAATTATTAAAAATTATTATTTTTAAATTTTTTTAATTATTATTTTTATTTTATATTTTTATTATATTTTTACTATTATCTTAATTTTGTATTTTGCCCAAAAAAACTATTTACTGAATAATAACAATAATAATATAAGTATAAGTATAATAAAAATAAGCTAGTGGTTCTAATATTGTTTTTTAATATTATATTGTTATTTCATCAAATTTTTTATTATTTTTACGTAGTAAATTCAAAAAAAAATTATTTTAACAGTAATAATTACAGTAATAACGATACTAATTAAAGAAATTATAAAAAATAAGTATAAAATCGTTATTTTTGTTATTATTTTGTTATTACTATTTTTTGTTTGGTTATTGTATTATTGCAAAAATATATACTTAACTCCAAAAATTTTCAATAATAAAGATAACAAATTTCAATAATGTGATAATAAATTCAATAATGTGATAATGAGAGTAATGATGATAATATGATGATAACGATAAAATGATGATAACTGATAATGATGATGACAGTAAAAGGAATTGTGTCCATATATAATATAAAAAAAAAGGGATAAAAAAAACTTCCAAAAGTCGAAAAAAGCGGGAAAATCTAGCGAAAATAGCCCCTTTTTGGGGTAACTCCCAAAAAACGTTTTTTTTCGATTTTTTTTGGTGATTTGGCAATTATTAGGTAATAAAGATAATAATTACAGAATTGTATTAAACTAACATAATGATGATAAATGGAATAAAGAGAATTTTGATAACTTTGAATATCATTAAAATTATTTTATTATTTTATTTTATTATTTTTATTTTTATTATTACAAATTTCTTAATTATTAGTATTTTGCCCAAAAAAACCCTTATTCTGTAATAAAAACAATAATAAAAATAATAAAGTTAAAATAAAAATGCAGTGGTTTAATTTTGTTATTTGTATTTTTATTGTTTTTTATCATCATTATTTATTTGTACGTAGTATAAATTGCAAAAATAAATTTTATAAAAGTAATAATACAGTAAAAACGATACAAATTAAAATAAAGATATAAAAATAATTTTTAAAAAACGTTTTATTGTTATTATTTTGTTATTACTATTTTTATTGTTTTGGTTTTTTGTATTTGAAAAAAATTACTATAACTCCAATAATTGCAATATAATGATAACAAATTTCAATAATGATGAAATAATTGCAATAAAATGAAATGATTGATAATAGAAAAGAAATGATGATTATAACGATAATAAAAGATGATAATATATAATGATGATGATAAAAACAGGAATTGTGTCCTAAATATAAAAAAAGGGATAAAAAAAACATTCCCAAAAGTCGAAAAAACGGGAAAATCTGCGAATAAGCCTTTGAGAGTATACTCCAAAAAGACTTTTTTCGATTTCTTTTTTGATTTCGGGATTATTAGGGAATAAGATAATAATTCCGAAATTTTTAAATATAATAATAATAGATAAAAATGAGAATAAAGAAATTTTGAAACCTTAAAAATAAATTAAAATTTTTTATATTTTTTTTAATATTTTTTAAATTTATTATCTAAAATGTATTAAGCCAAAAAAATTAAAAAAAAAAAAATAATAATAAAGTAAAAAAATAATAAATAAAAGGTTTTAAATTTTTAATTATTTTTTTTATTTATATTTTATTATTTTTTGGTAGTATATTGCAAAAAAAAAATATAAAATAAAATTAAAAAAAATTAAAAAATTAAAAAAAAAAAAAATTAAAAGGGGAAAGTGGAAATGGAAAATTTGAGATAACGAAAATGAGTTGATTTTGAAAAAACGGAATTCCTTTAATAAAAAAATTAAAGAAAAACATCCCCAAAAGGGAAAAAGGGAAAAAAAGGAAATTTTATTTGAATATACTCCAAAAAATTTTTTTGATTTTTTTAAATTAAATTTTTGGGTAATTTAAAAAAAAAAAAAAAAATTTTTAAAATAAAATATTTTAAAAAAAATAAAGAGAATTTTAAAATTAAAAAAAATTTTTTTATTAATAATTTTAATATTTTTAATATATATAAAATTTTTTAAAATTTTATTATATTATTATTTTTTTTATTATATTATTTTTTATTTTAATATTTAAATTAATTAGAAAAATTAATAAGAAAAAAATTTAAATAAAATAAATTAAATATAATAAAATTTTTTTATTTTGTTATTATATTTTATTTATTAATTTTTTTATTTGTATGGAAAATTTCAAAAATAATTTAAAATAATAAAACTAAAAGATATAATTAAATTGAATAAATAAAAAATTTAAAAACTAATTTTTATATTATTTTATTATAAGATTTTTTGGTATTATTATTAAAAAAAAAAATTCCAATAATTAAAAAAATGAAAAATTCAAAATGAAAAAAAAATAATGAAATAAAAATTTTTATATAAATAATTTGGGGTTTAAATTAAAAACTAAAAGTATTAATAAGAATTTGGGATTAAAAATATAAAAAAATAAAGAAAAAATTAAAAATGAAAAAAAGGAAAAAAATTTAAAAAATAGTTTAATATTTAAAAAATTTTTATTTTTTTTATTTAAAATTTTTATAATTTTTGATAAAAATTAAAATTTATTAAATAAAAAAAAATATAAAATAAATAAAAATTTGTAATTTGAAAAATTAAAAAAATTTTTTTTTATTTTTAATTTTTTTTTTTTTTTTAATTATTTTTTTATTAAAAAATATTTTATATTTTTTTATTATATTATTTTTTTTATTATATATTATTTTTTATTTTATTTTTTCTAACAAATTTTATTATTCAAAAAAATTATAATACGTAAAAATAAAAAAAAATAAAAATAAATTTAAAAAAAAAAAATTTTTTTATTGTTTTTATATTAGTTGTTTTTATATTAATATTTTTTAAAATTAGTTTAAAGCAAAAAAATTTAAAAACAAATTTAAAAAAAAAAAATATAATTAAAAAAATGATATAAAAAAAATAAAAGTTTTTAGTTATTTTTGTTTTAAATAATTATTGTTGTGGTTATTAGATTTTCCAAAAAAATTTTTAAAAACCGTAAAGAAAATAAAAAACAATTCAAAAGATATAAAAATTGAAAATTTTAGATAAAATTAAAATGATTTTTAAAAATTTTGGGATTTGAAAAATAGATAATAAATATAAAATGAAAAAACAAATTTTGTTTTAAATAAAAAAGGAAAAAATACATTAAAATTTAAAACCAATATTAAATATATTTTAATATATAAAATTTTTTTTCGGTTTTTTTTTGGGAAATTTTTATTATAATTATTTAAAAATTCCAAATTTTAATCTAAAAATAAAATTTAAAAATTAGAAAAAAGAAATTTTAAAATTTAATTTTAAATTATTATTATATATTTTATTTTTATTATTTATTATTTTATTTAATTTTATTTAAATTATTATTTAAATTTTTTTTATATTATTTTTAAAATTTCCAAAAAAAATTTAAAAAAAAATAACAAAATAAAAAAATTTTTATAAAAAAAAAATTTGTGGGTTTTAAATTTTTTATTGAAAAAATTTTATAAAAATTTTATTTTAAGGGGAAAATGCAAAAATAAAATAAAAATAAAAATTAAGTAAAAAATATAATTAAGATAATGATATAAATAAAATTATAAAAATTTTTTGTTATTTTTAGTTTCCATATATTGGGTTTTAGAATTCAAAAAAAAAAAACCCCAAAAATTAAAAAAAAATTAAAAAGAAAAAAAATAATTGATTTTTTATATTTAGGGAAAAATAAATTAAAAAAAAAATTTTAAAAAAATAAAATATGATAAAACAGGAAAAATTTTTAAAAATTTAAAAAATATAAAAAAAAATTAAAATAAAAAAATTAAAATTATTTTTTAATTTTTTTAAAAAATTTTTTTTTATTTTTTTCTATTTTAATTATTAGGGGAATAAGAAAAATTAAAAAGTAAAAACAAAAATAATAAAAAGGGAAAAAAAAAATTTGTAAAATTTTTATTTTAAAAAATTTTTTATTATATTATATTTTTTTTTTATTTTTTTTTTTTTTTTATTATTTTTAAAAAATTAATATATTTTTAAATATTTATTTTTAAAAATTTTTTTTCCAAAAATTATATATTGTAATAATAAGTTTAAAAATTTTAAAAAAAAAAAACTTTAAAAAATTTTTTATTAATTTTTTTTATTATAATTATTTTAATGTATGGTAGTAAAAAAAAATAATTTTAAAAATTAAAAAATAACGATAAAAAAAAAAATTTTATTTAAAAAAAAAATAAAAAACTTAAGTTTAAAAGAAATTTTAATTTTGGGTTTTTGATTTTTCAAAAATTTTTAAAAACTAATAATTTTTAAAAAAAAAAATAAAATATAAATAAGTTTTTATATAATTTAAAAAAAATGAGAAATAGAGATAAAAACAAATTGGAAAATAAATAAAAAATATAAAAAAATTTAAAAAAGGGAAAAAAACCAAAATTTAAATAAATTTTAAAATTTTTAAGTTAAAAAAAAAATTTTTTTTCTTTTAAATTTTGAAAATTTGGGGAAAAATTTTAAAAAACCAAAAATTTTTTCTTTAAAATTTTTTTAAAAAAAATTTTTTTTTTAAAATTTTTCTTTTTTTTTAAAAAAAAATTTTTTTTTTTAAACAATTAATTATTAGATTCCAAAAAATTTTTATTTGAAAATAAAATAATTTTAAAAATTATAAGATAATAAAAATAAGTGTGGTTATAAAATTTTAATATAATTTTAATTTTTAAATTTTTTTTTTTTTATGGAAAATTAAAAAAATTATTTTTTCAAATTTAAGTAATAAGATATAATTAAATAAAGATATAAATAAAATAAAAATCATTATTGTATTAAGATTAAAAAGTTTTTTATAAATTTTTAAAAAAAATAACAAACTCCAAAAGCAAAAAAGAAACAATTGCTTTAAAGGGAATCAAAAATTTATTTTTGTGATTGGAAAAATTAGTAATGATAAAAAACAAATTAATATAAATATGAAAAAGTGAAATAAAAAGGGAATTTTTTAAAATTAATAAAAAAGGGATAAAAAAATTTTAAAAAAGAAAAAAAAATTAGGAAAATTTTTTTTAGAGATAAAAATAGTTTTTTTTTTTGGTAAATTCCAATTTTGGGGAAAAGAAAAATTTAAAAATTTTAATCAAAAATAATTATAAAGTAAAAAAAAAATTTTTGTTAAATTTAAAAATTTTTAAATTTTATTTTTTTTATTATTATTTAATTTTTTTATTAAATAATTATTATTAAATTTTTTTTTTATTTTTAAATTTTTTAAATTTTTAATTTAAAATTAATTTTTTATTAAAAAATTTTATTGTAATTAAAAAATAAAATAAATTGTATAATAATTTAAAATTATGGGTTTTAATTTAAAAAATTTTTATTGAAATTATATATTATTTTTTGTGGATAAAAATTGCAAAAAAATTTATAAAAAAATAATAAAATTTAATAAAAATAAATTTTAAAAAAAAATTATAAAAGGTATATGTATTTGATTTTATACATTTTTTTATATAAGAAAAAAAAATTCAAATCCAAAAAGCAAAAAAAAATTAAAAAAAATTTCTTGAGATAAAAATTAAAAAGTTTAAATTCTTGATGATAAGTATAATGATATAAAGGAATGATATTTTAACATAAAATGAAAAAAATTTAAAAAAGAGATTTTAAAAAGGGAAATTTTAATTAATATAAAAATTTTTGAAAAAATTAAAATAAAAAAAATTTTAAAAAAATCCTTTTGATATTAAAAATATTTTTTTTTCTTTTTTTTTCCCCCTTTTGGGAAAAATAAATAATCCCCCAAAAATTTTTTAAAATTTCTAAAATATAAAAAGAATAAAAAATTTTAAATTTGAAAAATTTTAAAAAATTATTATTATTTTTTTTTATTATTATTTTTATTATTTAAATTTATTATTATTTTTTAAATTTTTTTTTTTTTTATTTTATTTTTTTATTTTTAAAAAAATTTTTTATTATTTTTAAAAAAATAATCTAATAATTAAATATAATAATAATTAACATGGGATAAATTGTTATTAGATTTAAAAATTTTTAAAATTTTTTTTTTTTATGTTTATAATTTAAAAAAAATTTTTTAAAGAAAATCAGTAAAAATATAATTAAAAAATTTTAAAAAAATAAAAAGGTATTAATTTTTGTTAAAAAATTTTTTTGGGATTTAATTTTAAAAAAAATTTTCCCAAAAATTTCTTAATGAAAAAATTTTAAAATATAATAATAAGAGGTATTATATTAAAATAATGATGATAAATGAGAAAGAAATTAGATAACATTAAAAAAAAAAAATTTTCAATAATATTAAAAATTTTTAAAAAAAAAAAGTAAAAAAAAAAAATTTTGCAAAAACCTTTTGGGGAAAATACTTTTTTATTTTTTGGGATGGAATTTTTTAGGGTAAAAATGTTTTAAAAAAAGAATTATAAACATAAAAAAGATGTAAAATGGAAAAAAAAATTTAAAAAATTTAATATTATAAAAATATTATTAATTATATTTTTAAATTTTTAAATTTTTAATTTATT
>NW_023646896.1:5000-7466 GCF_015228065.2 Penaeus monodon
GTTATCTCGATTCCAAAAATTTATAAACCCCCTAAATCCCTACTTTTCCCTAATATTAAAATTTTATATATAATATATAATTATATATATAATTATATATATATATTATATATATATAAAATATATATATAATATATATAATATACATACTTATATAAATATATAAATATATTATACGTATAATATATTTCATATCCGTATATATATATATATATATATTTTATTATATATATATATATAATATATATATTATGTGTGTGTGTGGGATATATATATATATATATTATATATATATTATATATATATATATTTTTAATTCATATCCGTATATATATATGTATATAATATATATATATATATATTATATAATATATCGTATATTATATATAAAATATATTTTTATATATATATAAATAAATATATTCATACATACATATATCTATATCTATCTATCTGTCCTACACACACAGATACACACACACACACACACACACACACCACACACACACACACACACACCACCACACACACAACACACACCTATTAATATATAATATATATATATATAATTATATATATATTATATATCGTCTGTCCACACCCACACAACCACACACCCCCCACACCCACACACCACACACCACCACACACACACACATATATATATATATATATATATATATTATAAAATATATAAAAATATATAATAATATATAATAAAATATATATATTTTATATATAATTAATAAAGAATATATATACATATACTAAAACCCACACACCACACACGCACACACAGACACACACACACACACAACACACACACACACACACATATAATATTATATATTATATATATATTATTATATATAATATAATATACCCACACACACACACACACAATATATTATATATATATAATATATATATATATATAATATATATATATATATTATATACCTATATATTTATTCAATTTCCCTATATATATATATATATATTATATTATAATAATATTTAATTTTATATATATATTTGTGTGGGGTGTGTGTGTGTGTGTGTGTGTGTGTATAATATATATTAATTTTTTTATTATATTATATATTATAATTTATTATATAATATTTTATACATTTATATTTATAATATATATATTTTTTAAATATTAATATTATTTTATTTTATATTAGTTTATCTATTTATTTTATTATTATTTTTATATAATATTTGTATTATATTACGTATATTTTATTTTTTTTATATATTATATTTATATAATATAATATAGTATATATTTTATCCGTATATCTTATTGTTATTCTGTTTTTTTTTAAAATTTTTTTTTACCCCATATTTAAAAATTTTTATTATTTATAATTATTCAACATCCCTTTTCCCTTTCTTTTATCTGTCTATACCACACGACCCACCCACCACCACACACACCCACCCACCCCACCACACCACACACACCACACACCCCACACACCCCCATATTAAATTTTTAATTATATTATATTTTAAAATATATATATCTGTCTGTACACACACCACACCACACACACACACACACACCACACACCCACCACACACCCCCACACACACACCCCCACATATTTTTATATAATAATTATATATATATATATTATATTATATATAATATATATTATATAGAATTATATAATATACATACCACACACACACACCAACACACACACACACAACACACACAAAACCCACACCACACACACACACACTATTTTAAAATTAATTATTAAAATATTATAATATAAAAAAAATATATATATATATAATTATGAAATATATACTATACAAACCCCACAACACACACACACACACCCCACACCCACACACACATATATATAATATATATATATTATTTATTTATTAAAATATATAATATATATATATAATATATATATATTCTTCTTTCGGCTTTTTCCCCCCCTTTGGTATCCCACAGCTGAAATTTTAGGGATCATGTCTTGGCTTGTTTTTCTACAAAAAATGCCCTCCGCCGTCAACCCTCCCCCCTTTACCCGCCTTTGGGGAGTACGGAATTTCCCTTGGATTGTGGACTACCATGTCTGTAGGCAATCGAGGTGAATTTCCTTTCCCAAGGAGCAACGCGCCTGTGGGCCCCTAAATCTCGAACAAGATTGTCATGACGTCCCCATGCTCTAATATCGGGGACCGAGTGATTTATATATTATATATATATATTTTATATATATATATATATATATATATATATAAATATATTTTTTTATATTTTAATATACACACACACACACAACACACTCACACACACACACACCACACACACACACAACACACATATTAAAATAATTTTTATATATATAATATATATATATATAATATATATATTATAAAAAACAACACACAAACCCCCACACCACCCACACACCCACAACCCCCCCAAAA
>NW_023646897.1:0-2500 GCF_015228065.2 Penaeus monodon
ACACACACACAAAAAAAAAAAAAAAATAAAAAAATAAATATAAAATAAGATAAAAATAAAAAAATAATATAATATAATATATATATATTATAATATATAAAATATATATAAAAAACACCACCACACCCCACACCACAACACACACACACACACCACACACACCCCACCACACACATCCACAAACCACCCACACACACCCCCACACATACTAACACACACACACACACACACACCCCAAAAAATATATTTATATATATATATATATTATTATATATAACAAAATTTTATATATTATATAATATATATTATATATTATTTTGTTGGTGTGTGTGTGTGTGGGTTTGTGTTATGTAGGTGTGTGTGGTGTGTGTGGTGTATGTGGGTATGTGTGTGTGTGTGTGTGTGTTGGTGTGTGTGTGGGGTGTGTTTGTGTGTTGTGGTGTGTGTGTGTGTGAAATTATATTATATATATATATATATATATTTTATATATAAAATTATATTTTTAAATCATTTTTTTTATCTATCTTTTTATATATTTTTTATTTATTTATTTTTTTTTTTTGTGGTGTGGTGTGTTGTGTGTGTTGTGGTTGGTGTGTGTGTGTGTGTGGTGGTTTGTGTGTGTGTGGTGGGGTGGTGTGTGTATGTTGGGGGTGTTGTGTGTGTGTGGTGTGTGTGTGTGTGTGTTGTGTGTGTGTGTGTGTGTTGGGTGTGTGTGTGTGTGTTGTTTTTTCCTAGATAAGATCCTAGACAGACCTCTCAGCGCAAATACTCCTGAGGCCCCGGACTACCCACTCCACCCATGCCTTTTTTACGGGGTCTCCTGGGGGAGTGGGGGAAGTAACGTTGTTCCGAAATTTAACTATATTTTTGTTTTACCCTTTGAATTTTTTTTTTTACTCTCTTCCCCTTTTCTCCCTCTTTCCATCCTATTGATGATAATAAAATGATTTTGCCCATGAAAATTTTAAAAAAATTTCAAAACCCCCTTTACTGATGCCCGTTTGCTGTCCGAAGCCTGACCTCCGACACTTCCACATTTTCGTCAAAAACGACCCCGTCCTGACAATGGGAAAGGGATGTGTAATTATTTGGGGTTGTTATTCACCCCCCCCTTCCCACAAACGGGAAACTTTTTTGTCATGGGTTTTTGAGTTCCACCTCAGCCGACGCCATCCGGGGGTTTGGTCCGTTTTTTTCTCTGAAATGGCTCCCCCTGGGATTATTTCTAAGAGGATGACCAAGAGGAGCCCCTAATACAGCCGGGTAGGGGGGTTTTCGTAAAACGTCCCCTGGGTCATTTGTTCCGGGAAAATAAACGTTTTCCCTGCCCGGCCATTTGCAGCCCACTGGGCTAGTTTCAAGCTGCATGTCATACTTTATATTTCACACGTTTTAACGGCATTTTGTCTTTTTAAGATGTCATATATATGATATCGCCTTTTTAATGAATCGAAATTTCCCTTTGTTTTTCATATCAGATTCCCGTATTATGGCTTAGAACTTATATATTGGTTCTTTATTTATAGCACAATAGTCCATTTTCTTACAGAGGAAATGGTGCGAGGGAAATGTGTCCTGAACATAAATGCTTTTCAATCCCCTCATCAAAAACCTGTAAATGTAAAAAAATTATCAATCCCAAATCTGCCACCCTGTAATCATCTGAAACCTTTTATCAGTCACAACCAGTCACCAATTTTTCAATGCTTTTCATAATCATATTCCGCCCCCGCATACAGGGGGTTTTCATTCCATTCTTCCCTGTAAGTGTAAATAAAACGACCCCTGTTTTTTAAGGGATATAAAATCAAGGCCCCACTAGGGAATGAAAAGCTCAAGGGCTCATTATTTCATTTTCCTTTTAAGCCGTGTAAAAGGGCAAGATTTCGGGTCGCACTCACCTCCCCAATCCCCCCTGAGGATCCACGCCGTGGATGCCTTTCGGTCGATTGCTGTGCGGGGTCATAGGCGCCCAGTGCGGAAACAGAGTTGTTCCCTTTCCCAAACCCGTACGTCGGGTTCGCTTCCAGGGGATGCAGCCTTTCCACGTCCACGGGTACGATCGACTCTGGGGGAAAGGAGGGAAGTTTTTCACAGGTCAGGATGATTTTATGTGTATTTGGATATATGTGGCATGTTGAGTTAATATTCTTTGTTTTTTTTAAATTTTAGATTGTTTGTCAGTGTCTGTGCAGATGGAGCATATATAGGGGAAATTTGCTATTTTTCTGGTTTTTACTTGGGGGATGTGCCCACTTTTGCATTTTTAGAACAGGAAAGTTTGTAAAAGTGGGAAGGTTACTTAGGTACAGATGAAAAATAATAGACAACAGAAGATAGACAGAGATATGTTTTCACTCACACCAGAAGGAGAAAAGAGAGAGAGAGAGGGAGAGAGAGAAGAAGAGAAGGGAGAGAGAGAGAGAGAGGAGGGGAGGGGAAGGAGAGGAAGAGAAGAAAGTAAAATGCATTGTAAAAGTAAATTAAAAAAAAC
>NW_023646898.1:0-7466 GCF_015228065.2 Penaeus monodon
ACAAAAACCCCAAATTCCCCCCCCCCAAAAAAAAACCCCCCCAAAAAAAACAGGTGTTGGGTTTTTTGGGGAGTGGGCCGCCGGGGGAAAACCCAGTTGTTAGCGGCTAAAAACCCGGGGATTCCCCCAAAGGTTTTGGGGGAAATTGGGGGAAGGGCACCCAATCGGCAAGGGTGAGACTCCCAAACCTCAATGGAAGTGGACAGGTCTGCAGGGAAGAAGGATTTTAAAAAAAAAAAAAAAAAAAAAAATTTTATTCAAAAACATACAAACACCACACCCACACACACATAACAACCACACATACACACACCAACACAATATTATTATTTTAATATTATATATTATTTTAAAATAATTATAGTGTGTGTGAGTGTGGTGTGGGTGTGTGTATTTGTGTGCGTGGGGTTTTTGTTGTGGTTTGAATAAATAAATAAATATTATATAATAATATATATATATAATATATATATATATACATATATATATATGAAAACATAATACAATATCTATAGTAAGTTTTGTGTGTGTGTCTTGCGTGAGAGAGAGGAGAAGAGAGAGAGAATGAAAGATCTTTTTAAAACGTAAGACACATATTAAGCCCTGACGGTTTTTTAAAACTCTGCCCTATCACTAATCCTTGATCAAAACTTGGGCTACACGTCCGACAATCACGAAACGGCTGTTTGGGGTCCGCATTCTCAAAAAACCACCTTTTTTTCGAATTCATCTCCCCCATTCTTTCACCCTGATTTGGGGGCAAAAGCTCCCCCAGCGGGCCCTATAATGATTCCCAAAGCCAAATTCAGCCCCTCAAACTTCCCCATCACGTTTCAAAAAACTTTTTAATTTGAAAACCCCCCAGTCTCTTTGCGTGGATTTTGACGCAGCACACACATTTTTAACCACAAACAACAACGCACACGGCAGACAGTCCTGCCCTGCTAAGAAACTTTTCCTTCAAAATTTAAATCATTACATCGAGTGGTGGGCCTCATATCCTCAAAATCAAGTCAAAAATATTTGATAAGACCACAAAATCTTGGGAAAAAATCTAATCAAACAAAAAGAATCTATAAGATTTTCGCTCCAGGGGAATTTGGCAAAAATTAGCAATTAAAAGGTAAAACTTCCCCCTTTACCCACCTCCTAAAGGGATGTTTTCCCTCATGAACCCCACCCTTTTTAATGAACATTTTCAACCCTAACACCGGGCCCAAAGACCAAGGAAGAAACAGAACCAGAGCAGATTACCCCTTGGTTTTGGACGACACATGCGAACTCCGTGCCCCCATCCGCGGGGGGGTTAAAAAATAACAATGGGGTTTTCCCTCAAAAGGCCCCGGGTCCTTCAGATGGGGCGGCCACCATTCACCTTTCCCGAAATTTTTTACGGCATGAGCACTTTATCACTTCTCTTTTCGGCTACTACCTCACCTTCAAAATGTTTTAGGGCCCTTATCCCTAAGAAAAACAAAGCCAACGCCCCCAAGACTTCCCCCCAATTAAATTTTACTAAAACCCGAAAAGGCGTATTTGAAAACCATGCCCTATCTTTCCAAAAATTGGGGCTACTGTTTAACAAAAAAAGCAGAAGACAAAAGACGGTTTTGTAACCCAAAGACGGGAGCGAGCCTTCGACACGTCTGGCATCTGGCTTGAAGAAAACTGGACAAATTTAATTTTTCTTCACCCCCAAAAGTGCTTTGCAGCTTCGGATGACCGTAAAAAAAACTAAATTTCAAAGGCAAAATTTGGGGAAAAACCATCCAATGCACGCGGTGTACTAAAGAGCATAACAGCCCAACCTTTACATATTATAACAGATGACCTTTCCCCGACCCCAAATTTTTCCCGATTCTTTGACTTTTCTTACCCCCGCGACTGTCCCCCCCTTAGCTAGACATGATTCGGCGCTGCGTTTTTCCAACAAATAAACACAAGCTGACCGTTCAGGGGGGACCCAAAAATGGTTATCGAACAAAGCGAAAAAAACAAAATTCCCTTTTTTTAAAACCCTAGCAAACCCTCCTTACACCCAAATACACGACAAGCACCTCTTCAATAACACGTCTTCCCCCCCTGCTCGGTTTAAACCTTCGATTACAGTTTAGATTTATAATACCGATAAGCCCTTGGCAAACAGAGTTAAACGTTTTATCGAGCGTAAAAAGCTGCCCCGTAAAAACCCACATCCCCCCCCCCTACATACCCCCACTCACATTACCCCGCAGTACCCAAACGAAAAAAAACGCAAGTCACCCGAATAAAGCTCTCATGGTCTAAAAAAATTGGGAGAAAGTTTGTGACGCATCACAACTTCACGAGAGGTTCTGTGCTCCCCTGAACCCTTGTGTGGGCCGAGGGGTTGTAAAAAACTCGACAAATTGTTTTTGGGCCCGACGGATAGACAAAAACAAGTTTTTCCCGGGAAGGAGAAGGGGCCCTTGGCCGCGTTCCTTTTGCGTGTTTGGGGGCAAAGAACAGGGCCAGTTTTTGAGGGGCAGCAACATTACCCTTTGAAAAACTTTTTAAAACCTTCCTTCCTGCCTTTCACCCCCCCTACCCTTTTTCTTTTTGTTCTTAATTTTTTCACCTTTTAATGTTTATTTAAGTTGCGTTAGTTCCACTTTTATAAACCGGCACCGCGTGGGACGGGCCCCCGGGCCCAAATGCTCGCGCGCGATTTTTTCCCGGGTCACGCGAGCGCGGGTGTCGAGTGCTAAATTTTATCCCCCTAAATTTTTTTAAGTTTTTATTTTCTTACCTTTTAGTCCGGGCAGACAGTGGGGTGTGTCGGCCCTCTCATCCGAGGGGTCGGGGGTTCGCGCCCCGCCCAGGCGCGAGAATTGCAATTGTTGCTGGGAATTTACTGTTTTGGGGTGGGCCCCATGGGGGGTAAGGACTAGGTTCAGCCGAGGAGCACCAGAAACACACGTGAGGAGTCGGATTAGTCGACACGGCCCGGGGCTCCCCTAGGGTCCCCGGGCAGGCTAAGCTTCGCATATCGGACTTATCCTTTCCTATATTTTGTCAGGGACACGGCACGAACGGGAAGGACTCCCCTTCTTCTCCCCCGGGGGGAAACCCGGGGTCCTATTTGGCGATCAGAGCGGGCTCGACGGGGCACAGGGGTGGGCGAAAGCCGGAAAATGCCAAGAGAGCCCTATGACCTCTGGGTGGGAGTTTTATGCATGGGGGGATTAAAGAGAGTACCCGCCCGGGCCCTTGCAATTTTGGCCGGCCTTAGTGTTATCGGCGGCGACGCGGCCCCCCCCGTTTTCTGCCACGTGCAGTGCTTTTTACTTCGTCCTTAGCCTACTCTTTCCTTACGAATTTTCGGATTAGATAAACTGGCACCCTTTTGGGAACCTGACCCCATTTTAGGGTGTTCTTGGGGGGGCAAAAACCGCCTAGAAGAAACCCTAAGGGAGGCCTTTTAAGGGCCGCTATGGGGTTTCATAGGTTTTCCATTTTTATTTTCTGGGGATGGTCTGGCAGACCAATCTGATCTGCCACCTCCTTTTTTTGAATAGGGAAAAATGGCAGGGAGAGCCCCTCACTTTGTCAGGGCCCCCAGCCCGGGTTTTGTCTAAATAGCTACTGCTAGAAGAACACTAATTCCCCGCCTGTGATAGGGAAAGCTGAAAAAAGTTTAATTTTTGGTGGGAAACAGTTTAGGGGGTTTTTAGAGAAAAGAGGGTTCACTTTGAAAAAAGTTTTGGTCCCCTCTGAGGGATGGGAGGAACTGCCCGGGAAAAAAAGAAAGAGCTCCCTTTTCCCCCGAGGGAGGAGCAAAAATGTTCCCAAAAATGATGTCCTGAGGGGAAGGGAAACCCTATGGTCTCCCCCCGGGCTTTACACCTACCCAGTGTTTTTCCGTTGTGGCAGCCTTGTGCGCTGGGAGACGGAACCTGGGAAATTTAGCATGCCCTTACGAGACACTCTGCAGCTAGCAACAAGCCTCTTTGGTATCTATTCCCGGGAAAAACAGGCGGCAGATCCCGGCCCGGGAGGTCAATCGCGGTCTCCCCCGGGAGGCTAGGGTCAAGCGTCAGTGCGGGATCACACCCCAGGGTGCCAAGCAAAGGCTAAAGGGCATATCCATATACCCCTGTTGCTGTGAGACATTTGGTTCTAACAATCAACTCCCCCCGTTGGACCATGGTGGGGGGGGGGTGAGAGGGTGAACACGTCCAAAACATGGAAAAATAAAACTAAACCCCCCCCCCCAGAAGCTAATGTTGAGACCCCGCAAGTTTAACCATGCAGCCACCCCGAAAACCAATTTTCATGACCTGTCACGCCTGCTGCCCAAAATGGTGGACAAGAAGAAAAAAAATGTAAAAACATGTCTGTCCACCAATTTCTCTCGTCACCCCCTCAAGGCCCCCCCCGGGCCCGGAAGGGTTTTGAGTACCCCCCCAGACGACACCCTGACTGAATCGAGAGCACCCGCTGAACCTGCCAAAACAGCTAGGCCACACAGTAGCCCAAACCGAAAGGCGGGCCCAAAAGACCGAGGCCCGGGGACCGACTTGAGGGGGAGTCTGGACCCCCCGGCGTTTCCCCCAGTTTAAAGGCCAGCAAAACCCGAAGGCTTGCAAGCCTACCCAAATGGTCAGGGCATTGGAGAGCCGCCCAAAGATAAACCACCCTTTTTTTTTGCAGGAAACAAAAGGGGCTAAAAGAGGGGAGGAAAGTGAGTCCCACCACTGAAACCCGAGGAAAAGAGGGTCAAAATGGGTCTTGGGTTTTCAGCTGTAGATGTGGAGGGATGTCAACCCCCAGGTTGGGAGGCTTCCTGATTGTCGAAGGGAAAACTCCCAACCCGGCAAGTCCTGGGACAAAGAAAAATACCCAACTCTACCCGTCTGGGTAACTGGGGGTTTTACAACCTAGTACGTCGTGCCTGATCCCTCGGTTTTCAAGTGTCGAAATACGGACACCACCAGGAAAATGCACAGCCAAGCCAAAAAGGGGTCTGTAGCAAGGCACACAACACCGAAGTGTGCATTAAGGCCCAGAAAAAGGAAAAAAGGGACACAACAGCCAAAGTCCCCAAATGGCCAAGGGCAAGCCTGGAGCCTGGCTTTCTTGCGGAAAAAAGGCGGCCCTCAACGGAAAGAGGTGCTTGTTTTCCCACCCCCAGGCACCCATGTCTGGGGGGGCGGGAATCAGTCCGAGCCAGAATCAGAAAAAAAACGACTTTTTCAGGGAAAGGCCCGCAAAGAAGCACAGAATCAGCTGGGCAGAGAAAAGCGAAAAAAACAAGGGCAGACCTACCCAAAGGGAACCACCCCCCCGTCCCAGAGATGCCTGAAGCCGAAGAAGCCCCCCAACCCGGGGACTTCCAATGGGGTTGCAACCCAAGACAGTAATCGAATACCGTGTCTCTGATAACTTAAATAGTAACTAGCATGCAAGCAATATTCTGCAGTGGAACATCTATGGGTCTCCCAATGGTGCCATCCTCCCCGCAAAATGCATCAAGGAGTATTTACATGGTCGCTCCAGGGACTTAAAAGGGGGAACCGTTTTCTTTCAGTTTTTCATGTCTTTAGTGCCACTGCGGGTGGAAGAGAGGCCTGATCACCTTTTCAGAGCGACAATTTCCCCGCCCCCCACAAAGCCCATGCACCGCATGTGGAACTTTGCCCCGGATTTACTTGGCCAGGGGGCCCTGAAAGTGTACAATTTTACAGCCCGCCCACTGTATACCCAGACATCAGCCGGGCTTGCTTCTGCAGCACACGACCGAGTGAATGGGGAGACTTCAACGCACACACCCCATCCCGGGTCCCTGCGGGCACAAAAGCGGCGGCTATCACAACCCAAAGTGCTTGAGACATTCCCCGAGATTTTCTTCCCCCAACACCGGAGCCAACCATTCGAGGAGGGGGGCTAGACCTCTTTGGCCACTGCGACTCTGGTGGAGAGGATTGGCTGGCGTTCAAAAAGACCCTCCAGTGACCCTTATGGCCCAAACTACCCCCAGGATATGGCCAAACCCAATGCCACGTGAATCAAGATAAAACAGACAAGGCCAACTGGCAGGGATTTTAAACGCCTTTGGGCCCGCTGTTAGACAATGAAAAACCACACAAAGTGAAAACATGGGAAATCTAAGCGACTTGTAAATGCCCTACGACCATACCCAAAGTACCCTAAATTTCCAGGCTCACAAAAGGGCGCCCGGTATTTAAAGACGAATGGGAGGTCCCACAGGGGAAATTGTGCCGAAAACATTTCGAAGGAAGAAAACCCCCCACAAAATAGCCCTCCTAAGGGGGCGTCAGGGGGCCAAAGGGAAACTGCACAAGGAAGGGAAAAAGGGGGGGAATGGGGTGAGTCCTTCGTCACCATACCACCCTCTCAAGCTTTGGGAAGGGTCAAGCGAGCATCACCCCTCAGCCCCCGGATGCACGCACCATGACCCCCATCAGAGGCGAAAAACCGGCCCACGAGTTCTCTGCGAGAAAAGTAGCCCACCCTCCACCCAAAATGAGGGAAAGACAAAAAAAGCCTCAAGCAGACAGTTTGCTCATATAAGAAAGGGCAGCCAACCCAAAAACCCAGACGTTATTTTTTCTCTATTTTCCCACGAAAACCTGATTTACGCAGCCTGCATGTGCCCTTGACATCCGGAGTTCTCCTAGCATCAGTGAAAAGCACCCCACATCAAACATGAGAAAAATTGGAAAAACTTTACAATGTCATTTTTAGCAATGGAAACGGGGCACCCTTAAAAACTCCCTTGTGGGGCCCCCTTTCCCGCGGGCTTCCAGGTTTGAGAAAAACGGTTTCCCCCCCGAACTCTAAATTTCCCGTTTCAAGGAAGCTTTTTTGAAGGTGGTAATGCTCCCCTTAAACCAATGTCATACGTCATGATATGCCATGCTCCAAGTCGTATCATAAGCCTTTTTTAAGGCAGAAGACTGCTAACATAGACGTCGCTGTGCGAAGGGAAATTTTATAGCAGTTTTTCCCCCAAAATGCACTGGGTCATTTAATTTCTAAAGCCTATTTATATGGGGTCAAAACTTTTTTTTTTTCTAGCAGCCGGGCAACTGAAGTTGACCCTTTTCTCCTCAGCTTGCAGATGCAGCTGGGGAGAGAAATGGTCTGTAATTTTTGGGTGGAAGCACTTTTCTAGGGTTTTGGGAAAAGGGAAAGATTATAGCCTTTTTCCAGTGGATGGCACTGTGCCCTCCCCATAGATCCATTTTAATAGGGCCAAGGAATTCTGGGGGCTCCCCGGAAATGAGATATAGATAGGAAATCGTCACTTCCTGGGCAGTCTTTTGCGAGCTGCAAAACGGTCCAATCCTTGTGCAAAAAAAGGAAGTGTATGGAAGTTTTGCTGCAGTCCCACTGAAAAAACGACATGGGGGGTTCGTCAGCACGAAAAGGGAGAATCGAGCGGGGTAAATGCCCAAAAGAGGGGAAAAAAATTTTTTTTTGGG